>NC_041375.1:17628540-17928540 GCF_900634415.1 Cottoperca gobio
GTGCATCCACGGCTCTGGGAAGGTTTAGGTTTGGGAGGGAGTGGGACAGCTGGGGCAGCAGGCATTGGGGAGACAGAGAAAGAGCCTCCTCTCACTGTCGGGGCCTCCGCAGGTCAGTGCCTCTACCCAAAGGGACGGCGGAGCGAAACGCCATCAATTCACAAACAAAGGAGCCACTTCACCCGCCACAAAGGAAACATATGTGATAGAGCTGACTCCCGAGCCGCTGCTCACTTTAACATGTCAGCCTCTCCTAATTAGCTTTGTTAACTCCCTCTGCTGTCTGCCCAACTGAGGCCTCCCTCAGTCACATGTGGGCTTTGTGTTTACAAGGACAAATGCTTGGACTCGCTCCCAAAACAGACATTTTCCTTTAACCTGATATACTGGTTTATTTAATTGTTCATAGAATGAGGATCATCTACACATAAAGGCCATTCCCCTAAACAATTGCCCTATTATAGATGGATTCTATTGACACAGTATTGACATATTGATTTCTGTGGCGCAAACAACCTAAACCATACAGCCCTTTAAAGGTGTTGCTGCAGAGCTTTACATGGCCTGTTATCCATTTTCTGTGCACGTGTGGGTCTGAGACACGTTTTTTTTTTGTTTTTTTGATGAAAACAGCTGCCCCTCAATCTTTATCGGGATGTTTTGGAGTCATTACTGGCCAGCCTTCAGACTGTGCTCTGCCATGCGTTACATGTTGCAGTCCACACTGAGCCTCATGTGACCCCTGCTGCTTACCCACTGGCAGTGCAATTTAACCAGGCTGATGGACATGCAGCATGACATCCCCAGAAGAGGCGTCCCGCTCGCAGCCTCATTGGGGGTTTGGATCAGGGGGGATGTTTGAACTGCAGGATCCCTCACTGACCTCTCTGAAGCACAAATCAAATTGGTCTTTGTGTAATTTTAAACAAAAATTTGAAGTCAAGCGTAACAGATTTTCTTCCTTGAAGGTAGGAAAAACAGAAACTTCCTCAACTTAGTCAAATGAAGGAGGTGTCCTGTCGTGCTGTGAATGAATCTCATTATCATAAGTCGAGCTCAGTTAGAACCAGACTTAACTATGTGTCTCTGGCCTGAACGCAAGGTGGGTCTGACAACTGATATGGCTGAAATATGTATACCTTTCGTGTTGTTTGCAATTTGCTCCACTCTGTTTACCTCCCAACAGCAGCGGCAGTTTTGTTTTTTGTGTGTTTGATGAAAAATAGCATGCAGCGAACCTTGATTTATTCATACTTACTGCAGTACAGTGAGTGGATTCTACTGGACTAATATATGACTAAGCTATGTGAAATTCAGCCTCTGGCCCTGCTGGCTGCCAGACAGTCCAGCACTTGAGAAGCACTCGGCCCAGAGCTGTGTGACTGCTGCTGACTGAGTGTCATGATCCCAAGATCTCTGCTTTCTCTTTGACAGGAGGGTTTGAAATTCCTGGGTTAAAAGTTCTCTGAGATTATATCTCAGAAGGCTTTTGTGATGATGGTTCATGACAGGTATTGCTTTCAAGTGGGTGAAGGAATTCTGCTGAATGTCTTCACGGCAAAGAACTTCAAAGAATTGCATCAATGAAACATACGGATGTGGAGAATTAATATGGTTCAGATATTTCACCGTTGTTTTTCTGTTTTTTTACACCCTCTGACTGGATTTGCTCATTGATTCAAATTGAGGATTATTTTTGCTTAAACTGTATCAATAACCGTATCAATAAATGTCAGGACATTCAAGATGCATTTCCCACGTCTGAAATAATGATTGCTCACGAAGTTATTATCCATTTGCATTCAGGAGTAAAGGATATCACAGTGACCTTATTTACCATAACTGTATTTATCTCACGCCATTTATATTAGCGAGTTCTTAATGAAGATGCAGGTGTATACATGCATAAACATGTATACATTACATATTACTGTAATGAGCCATATTACATGTAGACAGCAGCCCAGTGTCAGTATAGGAAAAAAACAATTCCCATTATTTACATTTACTTTGAAATGACTCATTAGTTAAAGGTTATGTTAAGCTTGGGCTCTCTGCAGTTCAACCCATATTTTAAAAAGTGAGAATATTTACCGCGCAAATGTGAAAAAAAAAATCTAAAATATGGCATTATTCCCTGATAGGTGAAGCATACTTACTTTGACATGCCTCAGCAACTCAATGTATTCTACACACTCACTGCCAGCCATGACAGCAGACTCCTTTTTGTTCTTTTTCTCCTCTTTCCTGAACACTTAGAATAAAAATCACAAGTACTGTTGTGGAGGAATACCAAGGTAACAGTCTGGAGATGTCTGGCCAAAAGGGATTTGTCCCTCCAGGTACAAGGTAGGGAACGGTGTGCCCTGCTATTTTGCATTTCTGAATTGCTTAGCTGCCCAAGCATGCTTTATGTGGGCCAAGCTCTTGAAGTGTGTCATAGCATCATATGACCGCTGTACGGGAAGCTTGCTGTTGGACTTTACCCAACAAATATGGATTATGTTAAAGTGGGCTGTGAATTGACGAGGCTATGCTAATATGTCCCAGATGGGTATGTGAGAAGCGGACGGCGGGGACATGCAGACAGTATATGGCAGAGGCAGTGTTTGGCAGGTCCATCATTCCGTCATTAAAGGCCACATTATTACTTACAACAAGGCTTGCATGACAATTGCTGGAATAAATGCAGTCCCTCTGAGAGTAGCCTGTTGTGTCCTTCAGTTTCTCTTTGCTTTTCCTTTTTTTATAGTTTTCTTCACAAATCTGTTCTCAGCTGCTGATACTGAAGATATCAGTGCTGTGCGAGAGGGTTTGTGCGTACCTTGTTCAAACATCAATAAGACAGGCTATTACGAGCTGAGGCCATTCATTAATATAACGAGATGGTTTTGCTTTAATTGATAACCGATCGGTGTTGATGAGACATTATGCACTTGTGGATACAATATTTTGCTGCATATTTCCTAGGTTGAATTGAAACACCTGCATATTTGTTTTAGAGAGGCAGGACTATTATTCTGTTGTACCACTGGGCTACCAATGAGCTGTCCCCTCTGCATTATTATTGAACTAAGGTATTAGGTTTTCAGCTGCACAAGCAAAAAAGATAATGGTGGCTTATGTGTAAGTGTGCATTTGGGACAGTCTTTGTCCTTTTGATATAAACAGCCATATACATGACAGGATTAAAGAAAACAGTTAAATAATGGCCGCTGTATTCAACCTCGAGTGATAAATTATCTCATCTTTATAATATTTTAAAACTTCCACGCAGAGCTGAAATGATAAGTCGAGTAATCAAGTTGATTGACAGAAAATTAACTGACAATCATTTTTTATAATTATATATATGTTTTTTTAACCAAATGTGAATATATGCTGTTTTTTTAAGTATTATTTTTAATTGTTCGCCAGATAAAACAAGCAATTTTTAGATGCATATCTTCCACTATGTTTGAACATTTTATAGACTAACTGATTAATTGAGAAAATAATCAGCAGATTAATCGATAATGGAAACAATCGTTAGCTGCAGCCCTATTTTCAAGTGTGTTCTATATGTTTGCATTTATTGATGACATAGTAAGACTTCTTCATTGATCTAAGGATTTTTGTTCGCCACAAGGCTGTGTAGAGATGTACTTTGACGGGGAACAAATTACCACTGACACCACATCCAAGCACATCAAGGATTATCATCACAAAAATGACAAAATTAAAGATGTCAGGATTGGCTTTGAACTTCTCTCTCGAGACGTAGCTGGTAGGGTAGAGAATGGGGGGGGGGGTGTTGACATTTGTTATAGACCTCTGCACTCTGTATTTGCTGGGGGCATTGTTAGCACACACCGCCTCCAGCCCAGGATTTAGGCAGGCCCCCAGCAGATGCAGTCTTCCCTGTACACACACACACACCACACACACACACACACACACACACACACACACACACACACACACACACACACACACACACACACACACACACGCAAATACATGCTCCCTTACTACTACAACCCCACCCCTGGAAGAGGAAGAATAGATGCCCTGGGGCAATTCAGCTAGTGTGGATCAGTTCAGATGAGGCACATTAAGTGGCTAGTGATAAATTTGGCATGACAATTGCAAACACCATCGCTTTTGTCTGTAATTAATTCCAGTGGTGCCCGAGGCCTTCACAGTGTTGCTACTGGTGTGGGCCAGCAGTGCTTTCCTAACGAGGGTACATTACAGCCAGGATTATAGCCCAGATAACGGTGCTCTTAGAGGGAGGTTAGTGAGATGTATTTCTTTGGAAGTAGGTGAAGACCTGGAAGTAATTTTTTAGAACGCCTGATGCAGGAACAATAGGACTTAACTTGAATCAAACAGGAGTGGTATGTAATTTAACTGTTTGGATTGATTACTGTGAAGTTCATACAGACACCTCCGTATCTTAAAAGCAGCCTGGCAGTAATGACTTTCACGGCTACATAATAATAAGAGGTAAACAAACACACTCATTATAAAACCTTGCTGAATACAGAACGAGTCTAATAAGGAATGATGTGCAGTACAGTAATCAAAGTTTCATAATACTGGTTTAGAAATTTAGTACCAGGATATATATCTTAGTGGCTGAAATGATAAATTGGCACTTAGCAGTGGAAATTATGAGCCCACAGATTGCACCTTTAATATTTGGTCCAATGGGTCCTACAACTCAGTTATTCTCATTCACTGGTAATGTGGAGGCATTAATTAACGGCTTGTACTTCTGAGTAGTTTTATTACGGCTAATGCCCCTCATTAAGTGAAATATAGTTACTCGAGGACATAAAAGAATCCCTCAGCAGCACCATTAATCTTGATTTCACTTGTGAGAGTACTTGGAGATCTTCGGTAACTTGCTCTGTATTGTGGTATCTCTGGCTCTCGCTCTTGTTCTGGCAGTCTTGTGTGTTCACCACCTCCTCTGTAGTCTCCAGCAGGGGGAAGCTGAACACACCACCAATCTGTGTCATTACTCTGTCATTGCATCAAATCACATGATTAGCTTCATGGGGCAGTGGAGGAGGCCTGCTTGGTGCAGTTGGCCGTTGCAGTCCCTGGATAATGGTCCAGTGGCACTGTGATGGAGGGTTGTGTGCTGTCCTCCATGCAGGGCCAAGGATGCACCATCATTCAGCCTGCCGAAGATGGCCTTAGGGTGAATTGTGTTCCTTACTGCTCAGCCTTTCCACTTATGTTCGAGTGTAGCACTGCATTTTCCCTAGAAAATATTGCTTATTGGTAACACTTCCTCTCTTGGACATGCAATCATAAACATGGGAAGTGAGTCTTTCGGAAATAGTCTGTACTGTGTGTAATTTGCCTCAAACCTATTCTGGATCTGTCACATAGAAAGATGGGTCTTTACAGTGGACGTTAAAAAAAAATTACGAAACCATTAAATGGGATAAGGAGTAGACTATGCAGGAGTACCTAACAGGGCCAGGTGCCTCTGTGGAAGGCCAAACCGACAGTTTGTCGATGCAGCCTTTTATAATGCAAAGGCTTATAATTATCTCACGCTCGCTCATTTCACACTGACATATCGCTTTCCTAAATGTCAGTGTGAACAGCCAGTGCACTTCTATTCCAGCAGCTCAAGAGAGCCCTCTCTGCACCCGGCACACAGCTATGATGATGGCAGTGCTTTAGCCCTGAACGTGTAGCCCCCCGCCGGGGAATAGCGGTTCAGGCATCACCGATCGTTGACCTGGCTATTGTTGTTTGTGATACTTACTGGTAAACTTTTGCAATCAATACAACATCAGCCAGCAGAGCCCCTGGGAATGAAAACCTGAAACAGCGCACTTAATCTTGGAGCCGGCCCCTGCTCCCTGCTCTGCCGCTAAACTAGGTAGTTGGCCTACTTGATGCGGCATTATTGCCGCAGAGGTCAGATGTGAGCTGTCTTGCACAGCGCCTGATGAATGGCTGTTTTTGATAAAGCGCCTCTCTCATCCAACAAGAGACATTTAATAATGATGGACCATAACTGCACACAAAAAAATCCTTGTAGAAGAAAGGGAAAAAACCCCCTCCTTCTGTCTGCCTTCCCCCATCTCAGACAGTGAGCAGCTAGCCACACTTGTGGGCTTACATACAAAGGAACCATAGCACTGTGGACTTTACAGTCAACGCTCAATTTAATGTGTGCAGACTGGTTTGCACAGGTGGGCAACAAAGTTACATATAATGTCTACTTTTTACATTTACATTATTTATTTAGTAGTTTAATCTACAAAAACAAAACACATAAAGTGGAATACTGTATGTAGAAACTAATGAACTGAACTTTTACTGAATATTTGGACATTTCATTGCCCAAATAATTACTTATATTTGCTATTTATTTAATTTAAATATGTACTGGGTATGCAGTGTCACAGCACAGTATAGACCTATACACTTTTTTTACATTGGAAAATACAGGTTAACTTAACAACGTTAAATGGTAGCATTATGTCCACAGTAATGCAATTTAGCATCCACTCAGACTGCAGAGCCCTCCTCTCAAGATCCATCTCTGGAGCCATCCGTGAGATAATTGAATGTCTTTTAAACTGTGGATGATCATTTAACTAGCTCAGTGGTCAAGGCAACAGCCAGCAATTTTGCAATCTGCCATTGTGATGAGCAATCAAATCAGTATGTATTTAGTTTAAGTGGCTCTAAATGATATGCACACCTTTTAAATGAGTATAGTTATGAAAGTATACGGTGAAATTAAATGCCATTCTCCAGGAAACAAAGCCCAAAGCTCGGTGACAGTTTTGACATAGACAATGCCTTTAGTGACAGGAATAACAAATTAATTGGAACCATAACACATTCTCTCTAAAGGTGAGGTAAACACACCTGACTGTATATTTTTCACCATCAGTTAAATCTCAATTGGATCTAAAAATAAACCCCAAGACATTGAACAGTTTAATGGATTTTGACGTCTCCGCATTATGCTGTCACTCCACTATAAATGAATCATAACTTTGCTCTGCACCAAGGAATTACCATGCATTTTGAGAAAATGCATTGTGCGCCAAGCTGTGAATTATGATGCGAGATCAAAATAAATGTGTAATGACTTTGGAGATGCCCAGAATAATTTATTGGGTGGAGATAGTTCCATATTGAATAGAGGAGCCTAAGTGGGATACAGAAGCTCTGTGCACTGACACTGCCCTGAATGTGTTTGAATTCTGAAATGTCAGCGTTAGATAGGCAAAGATTCCAACCTGTTTACTGAAGCTTGGTAAATGAGGGCTTCATTTGGGATGCAGCAGTATTCAATTATATGGTTATTTATTGATCAGAAACAATATGTCTGTCTGCAGAATGTAAAGATGAATTCAGAGGATAAAAAGAAAGTGTCAGGGAAATTGGCCGATGAAGGATTGCATTTGATCTGGGTGGGAATTCAAGAATGGAGACAGAATACCCTTGTGTTATAAAATGGGCCAGAAGTGTATTTGCAATTAAAGTTTTCCACAAAGAACTGTCAAGTGGGATTTAAAATGAGAAGAAAGCATAACAATACCGAAATAAACCAATAACTTAGAAAGCAATTCTGTCCTATCTATTTACTGTAACCAATGTTTGTCTTGTTAAGACCAGAAGTAATTATTAGCAACAAATATTTTCTAAAATAAGTTGGGTGTTTTTTTATAGATTAATGTAACTAACTGTAAATAACAGTTATAGTAGTACTACTGTTTGTTTTGCTAATAACCAAAAAACCTCCTGTCATTATTCTCCTGGAGATGAAACAACAATTACCAACCATTTTGATAATCAATTTCATTCTTTGGTTCCAGCTAGATAATTGTGAGTTTGTTCTTCTTTTCTGTGTTTTACATTATATGATATATATACTGAAACACTTTGGCTTTAAGTTTCGTAGGTTAATCAAGAACATTATTGACCGATTATTCTATAATGAAAAAATATTTTTAGTTGCAGCACTACATTTTATCCATCGAATGTCACAATTTAGGAAATAATTATAATAATATTATAAAAAAATGCCAATTGTCTTCAGCCTGTGATGGTCATCTTTGACTGTCTTTGCCACGGGGCTTACGCAGAGCTTTTTGTAGAATAAAGTGTGAAACTTTACATCTTTTGTCCCTCTGTTAGCTCATTTACAGGGCTCAGCTGAAGTGTGCTGGGGTGTGTGATGCACCAGCGCACTCACTTTACATCCCCACTGTAAACACTGTCTATTATATTATTCACAACAGTGTCCTCCAGAGAGATGGATCCCGGTGAGGCCCCTCTGAATATGGAACACTAGCTATTGTGCTTACCTGCTGCCCCATATCAGCGTGGCCCACAGTGGCCCTTAGATGGTTCTCGTTCAGATCTCTTTAGCTGGGCTGCAGGGTAATCCCTGGGCAGCCAGGGCTTCTCTGTTGTCTCCTGGTTGTTTTCTGTGTAGTTCATAAATTATAGATGGGCCATGTCGAGGGCCATCATGCTGCCTGATCCCTGTCTGTGCTGACAGCTGTATGATGCGCACTGAGTGCAGCAGATTGGGAGCTCAGAGTTTCATCAATAAATATCACTCTGACCCTCACACTTGGCCTCGTGTCAGCGGTCAAGGTAATGGCTTTTTATTATCGTGAAGGGCAGCCCAGCGTGGGGTAGTCTTAAGGTTGCTCGTCCATCTCAGGTCTGGAGACGCAAAGACAGACAGAGAGGGAGAGAACGAGAGAGAGATAGAGAGAGAGTGAGAGAGAGAGGGAGAGAGAGAGGGAGGGAGGGAGAGAGAGCGAGAGAGAGAGAGAGAGAGAGGAGAAGACTAGCTGGCCTAAAGTTTAAATGGACTGGGCTGTTATTATGTGAAGCCGGAGGATGAGTGTGGATGTGTTGTGTGTTTGACAGTGAACAGCAGGGAGCTTTTGTGTGGCGCTCCAGAGGAAGTAGTGATTTTCATGGACACATTATTGGATTAAATTAACCTTATTAACCAGCTGTGATGAATTCTATTGAGCCCACTGCTTCACAGAGATCTCCAAAGAAATTGTGTGAGTGTGTGTGAAAGTGTGCGGCTGTTTCTATTTTCATGTGCTTGTGTTTGATTGTGGAGCCTATCTGTCTGTGTGTGTATGTGTGTGTGTGTGTGTGTGTGTGTGTGTGTGTGTGTGTGTTTCGCTGATGGTTAGCTCTAACTGCCTGGCTCATAGATGACAGGGCTTGAAATGCCATGATTGCGTACTGAAAGCTCAGGCAGCTGTACATGCTGCATGATGTCTTCAGAATACAGGTTTTTAGACAAAACAATATAGAACAGAACAGCATTTTGTCTAAAGTTCATTCATCAAAAAGCTGCATATTTTGAAAAGGGTAAAAGCCCCACACAAACCCTGTCAGGGAAGCGCAAAGGCTAGATACTATAGATTACTTTAATCCCCTGCCAGATATAAAAAGGATAATTACATATTTGTGGTAGAGGCTGTGTGGTGAAAAAATCAATACAGCCTTTTTTTGTATGACACTTCATTAGTGTGAAAAAATCTTGGAGCTGAGAAGAACTGCACTGCAATTAAATGGTTCTGCTACCTTAGACTTTGTAATGGCTCTATATTATTATCCAGTTTATTTGAAATAGTGGTTGCACTTGTGGAGTAATTGGAAACCATTGATTATGTACTTTTATGTCTACACTCTTGCACATCATTATGGAGAGAAGCAATAGTTAGTTAGCCTCTCTAATGAAGCACTAATTGCACTAAGTAGGTTAAGATGTTAGTCAAACTGCACTCAACTGAAATGACAGCACAAAGACTTTCAATTAATCTGCATACACTGACTAGCAGATGTTGTTTTGGACTGCATATCGTGCAGATTTTATTTGCTTTGTGTCTGATCCTGTTGCGTGAATAGAAATTGTGTTTGTATCAGTGCATTGGCAGCAGATGAAATTGATTGGAAAGAGGGGAAATAAGGGGCGGCTGGAAAAAAAAACTAAGGTGATGGAATATAAAGTGGCCACTTTGCTGCTGTTTTCAAAAAGGAGGACCATTTGTAATGTAGGTTCCCTCCTGATAATGTCAGCGGTGTAACACTGGCTGGTAATTGTACAGGAATGTCTGTTAACTCATACCACTGTGTTAACATTTATTTAAGGATGTGAGCACCTTGCACTTATTTTAGCCCTTGACATGACTCCAATGTGTCCAGTTGTAATGATTATAACACAGTAGGAAATCGGAGATAGCATAATTCATGTCATTTTATCAGAGTATCGCAGAGTGTCACAGGATAGGGAGGTTAGAGGGAGAGAGAAAGGAGGGATGACCCACAACATAGGCCACAAGCCAGACCTGAAACCACAACATCACAAAGCACATGGTATGTCCCCTAATAGTCCACTGAGCCATGCAAATGTTTAAAAAAATAATAATTTCACATCCTTAACCTCTGGTAGTTCGAGCAACTTCTGTGGTGACTACATGCTGTATATCGTAGCTGTAACCATTAACTAATTATTCAAACGCTACAAGTTACCGTTTGTTGATTGAATGTTAATTTATGTACAAAATAATGTTTCCCATTTATAAAAATGTGTATTAGATTTTGCACGTACCTTTAAAATATTTCCAGTCTCAAATGTATAATGCAACATTTCAGGAAATTCATTAACATGGCATCTCACTAAATATCACTTATAGAAATTACAGTATATTCCTATTGATTTCTTTTTGAAAATACCCAATTATTTTTCAGGAATGTATTGAAAACTAAATACGGCATCCATTTGGCTCAGCGCAGAATTCATTGTCTGCAAAAATGTGATGGATTGTCCATTTGCGCAAATGAATTACTCTGTCTAGATATTAGTGTAGCACATTAGCCACTGAGGTCATTATGGGAGATGCAGGCGGCCACCGTCTCCCTGCAGGGCTGATGGTATTGGTGTGGGGGTCCACATGGACAGCCCGCACACTGCCCCCATCATGGTCCTCTGTGGAGAGAGTGATGCTGACAGTACACTCCTGGCAATCAGTCAGCTCGCCACCCACCACTATGCGCTATCCGAGATGTGGAGAGCAGGGTCTGTGCTGGTTACAGCTTAAACCCAGCAGCAGCAGGAGGACTTGCCGCCTTTGATCTTTTTTCTTTCAAAGGGCTCAAATGCTCACGCTATTGTACGCTTGAGAGACACTTCAGCCTTCACTACCCAAGAAAAAAAAATGTAAAACTGCTGTCCTGTCCGCTTGTTACAGACACGGAACGAGTCAAATTAAAAGCAAACGTCTAAATGGAATAAAATGTCACAATATTGTTGATTTGTATAATAAGAGCAATCTGTTGAGCATGTTGAGCAGGGTACGTTGGTGTAAACTCCAGTATTAAATGTGAGGTGGAGACCTCTATCAGGACCTCTTATTAACAGAAGCTTGTTCTTGGTGGGATCTTAAGAAATCTCCTGGCTTTATATGGCTGTCTGGGGGAAAGGGTCAGACCCTGTAAGCTGTCATTGCACATGAAAGGATTAATGTCATCTTATAAGAAGGGGGGAAAAGCCGTCTTATAGTTATTTATTCTGTTTCATTCACATTCTGCTGGCTCTGTAAAAGAAAAAGGCTAATGTCTGGTCTAATTTGTAGCCCTTTAAATTCCAGACAGAGATTCTTTACATATCTCTGGAGCTCATGGCTCCTCGCAGCGCCCTTCTCCTCCTCTCCTTCTGGGATTCCCCTTAAACCCCACCAATTTACTATCTGAAGCAAAGTGAAGATTTACATGAGTTTGTACTTGAATGGCTCCAACTCTAGCTTCATGCACTAAACACTCCCACTGTAATTACCATTCGTGGATCCTGCTCTCTGATACCTCTCTCTCTCTCTCTCCTCTGCACCTAGGCCAATTGAAGGGGAGAGAAAAGGAAAATACTTATTCCCCAATGCTGATTCTTAGTGCTCCTTGTTCAGGATCTGTAATTGGATCTGTGTTTTCGACTCCCTGCTAATAAGCAGCTTACTTTGGCTCCCTCTAGACTTGACCCACCGCATTTTTGTTTTATGAATTTTACAAGGGGATTTTAATAGATGCTTTAGGCTATGCAAAACATAGGCTGAAGGGGAGGCATAATGTGGGAGCCTTGACACAGAGTACGCCTGAGTGGCTGCTTATCATTGCGGACAGGTCTCATAACTTTCATTAAGATTGATGTAGGACAAAAGAGAATGCATGAGAAGAGGAACATGAGAGAATATTAACCTGTGCTCCTGTAACTAACTGTAATTGTTTTGCATTCGGTCTGTCCTCAGGCAGCCGCCCTCATTATCTTTACCCGTACATGACGGTGCAGCTGATTTTAGTAGCCGGACTTGTTAGAGGAGATTGGAGGTCAGGGCAAACTGTAATCTGCCTTTGGTTATTTATATGGTAGAATCCGACGGCCAGGGGCCGAAATGGTGTTTCAGTGTATTTTACAACTAGAACACTTCATTTCCTTTCACTTTCCATCTGTGTAACTCTTTCTGAAGTTCACTGCTTGGGGCTATTATTTTATTATCAATATGATTTTCTATATGTCTTGTTTTTTTTGTAAATATTTGATCAGCTCAGCAAGAGAAATATGTATGATATGAAATTAAATCTGCCTTTCATGCTATCTTTTTTAATGGAAAGCCAAGCAGACAATGGGATGTCGATTTTCATGTCCGTGGTCTTCATCTCTCGCTGTACTGTGGAGTCTGCCGTTAGTCCAGTGCTCATTTAAAAATGGCTGACTGCCAGTGTTACCCACACAGGGTCATGGAAATGAGAGAGATGAAAAATGTAAAGACAAGTGCTGACCCGTAGCCTACCCACAGTTTCTTCAATCATTAAAATACATCCAGAAACCATGGATGATTCCATAATTCATTATAGGTTATAGTATATAAGTGATTTTTATCATGCCTGTCTACACCTCTACATTAAGCTAGTTCATTTGTCTTAAAAAGAAAGAGAAATTAAAGAACATTTTCAACATTTATCCAGAGGAATCTGACAGGTACAGCCATAGAGGTGAATATTCAATGAAGATGAAGCTTTACTCAAAGGTACTAACTAAGACACTGTGTTGGATATAGGAACACTAATGACCAACACAATCACCTATCTTGACATGAATACCAAAGATAACAAGGAGAGGTGGGAATAGGTGTAATGCTCTCTCCTTCATCCTCTATCTTCCTTCTCTCTCTATGGGAATCTACCAAGCACACTTTACTTCATCACAAAGCTAACGTGGCATACAACTTTTAAAACCCGCCTCGGCTTTTGTATCCCCCCACCCCCTCACTCTCCATCTCTCCCCTCTCTCTCTCTCTCTCTCTCTCTCTCTCTCTCTCTCTCTCTCTCTCTCTCTCTTCTGGTTGGTAATCCTCCCATCTGGAGGATGTTTGAGAGAAACAAAGAAACAATAAGAGGAAGTTGGGAGAGGGGGTGTCAGGCTGTCAGTAATCTGACAGCTATGGTAACTACCCTCTAATCCAGACGGCTCCAGCCACGCTCCGGCCTGACACCCGCGCCTCTGACTGACAGCTGAAGACCGGGCACATTCCACAGGCAGAAGTGACATCCAGTCTATTAAGGCAGACAAGCACAAAGCAGAGATTTGCCCTGACTGCCTGGTACTGAAGCCTACTATGGGGGTGATTGGAGAGGTCCTGGAGAAGGTGTCAGACTCAAGCTCAGATGATAACCATATTGTAATGATGCTGCTGGACAATGAAGTGCCATGATTGCCCATGCTGACAGTGGAAGTTTATGTCTGGATATCCACCCCCCCGTCTGCATTCGCAGGCAGCTCACAACACACACACAGTCTCCAGGTCCCAACTGCCAGTCAAAAGCCTAGCCGCAAACGGGTGCACTTCTTATTCCAGCACAAGAGTGCACCAAACAGTGATCTCTAATGGACTGACCCGAGGCATGCTGTGCTGACAGGGGGAGCAGTATAATTGTTGTTTATCTTCTTCCTCTTTAGATCTCTCTCTGAGCATAAAGAGACTTCTCAGTGTTCATTTGTTGCTACAGAATAGCTCAGAATCCTCTACTTAGATTCTTTATCAGCAAAGCATTCCTGGAGATGCTATACATGATTGCTTTTGGAGGATTTTGCGATGGCAGAAAAAGTATGTAATTGGTTTCACTTAAGGTTAATTATTTGTGCTGGCAGGTCGCATTGTTGTAAGCCGTTCATTAGAATACACATCCAACACACGAAGCAAATGAGATGAGCTGGCTGTGCTTTATTGTAGGTTTGCTTTTAAACGAGTCCCAAAACCAAGCCAAACCTTAATGATACTCTCAGCAGCCTATATAATGGAACAAGTTTACATAAATTAGACCACAGAGCTGCAGTGGCATCAGACGGGCTAGACTGTTGGTATTTGAATACTTTGGCTAATTAGAAGTGCTAGAAAATTGGACTCAAAATATATACTCTGCTTGGAATTCAGTCCTGAATCTGTACTGCATACATAAAACATTTCCCCCCTCGCTTTCCTGCATCAAATGCCTTCGGTTTCAACTTTATTTTTGTATGAAGCCTGATGGTTTAAGACGTAGATGATTTGATTTCCTCCGCTTGCCGTGTAGTTTGCAATGCCAATGCACAGCAGGAGATTTGTAAAGATGAGCTAGAATAGGGATTTTCCTGTGAATGCTTCAAGTATGAAGTAAATCCCTTAAAAACAGCCATAGCCTAACATGTCTACAATAGACATTATATTAAGTGTGTAAAAGACACACGCTCTGTGTCCTCTCACCCTTAGCACTACATTCAAATAAGTCTGAGAGATTTTGGTTCCAGGCGAGTTCACCAAAGGTGGCATTTCCCGTCTCCTTTCCAGCCAAAGCCTGCTCGTCTTCCATCTTACTTAGCTCGTCTTGATGGAGACTCAGGGTGCATGCCTCGCTAAGTGACACGGAGTTAAGTATACGTTCACACCATCCTGGGCTGCTAGTTAAGTTGACAGAGAGGTTCTGCAACCAGTCGGTCAACATGAAGCTCATTCACACTCCAATCAGACCAATGATAGAGAAAAGAGCTTTTTCAGGATTTCATTTACAATTTTGTATTAAAGTGTTTATTCTTTTACAACAATTTTGGTCCCCTTCATGTTTTCAATCGATCAACATAATGACGAATTGTCTTCCCCACAATTCTAATAAATTAGACGTTAATTTCAACCGTAAGCACTGAAATGTAAATGTAGAAAGTCAACAAGAGAAGAAGAAAGAATCAGTGTTGTTGCTCATCTTTTTTGCTCTTTGCACTTTGCACTTTGTACATGCAGGCCAACACAGCCATAATGAGACAGATAATTGAAGGTATTTTTTTATTCAATGGCTAGTTAATTGGTTGCCACCAGTGTCCCAGGAAAGGTTAAATTTATGGTTGCATGTCACCAATTACAATCCCAGCTGGCTTTGTTCATCTAGCAATATTTATGGCAAAAAGTCAATGTTTTGGCGACAAATGACAGGCTGGACGTGAACACACTGCAGAACCATGAGCCGCATGTTGCATTCTCTCACAGCGTCTCACAGTCCGGGCTGTGCATAATCTTTCGTAGAATCAATGTGTGCATAATCAAAATCCTATTGACAGCACTCATATCCTTCTCCCTGTGGCAGAAAAGAAGATCTTGAGGTGGGGAAGGATGAATGCATTAACATCCCTTCAGTCAGTCTAGCACATAACAAAGCTCCTTGCCTCAGTGTTAACACTGCAGATTAGGTCAAGTTTCTACCCCTCTGAGTCTCTCTCCTGTAAATGACGAGTTTTGATGTGAAACAAGCAACATGTCAAAGCGAGTTGAAAGATGTAGGCATTTTCTGCCATGTCACAATGACAGGCCGTTGAATATTTGGGCCATTAGGGGCTTATTAGTGAATAAATGACCAGATGGTTCAGTGATGCACAGAGATGGACAGAACTGGATGCTACTAATCAGCAGTGTCTGTAGCTCGGTGTCAAATCGCACGACATGGTAACCCATGGCAACGGAATAAAAGTTAACATTAGCAAGTCAATTTGAGATCGGGGTGCTGTAAACAGGGTTTCAAATAGCCCTGCCTTCCTCGCTTGAAAGAAGAGAGAATGTCTGTGTTTCCAGAGAGCAAATTCAATTTGAAGCAAGAGATGAATAGTTTTCTATTTGCACGGTTTCCTCTGTGTGTTTCTACATTCTTACATGTTTCCCTTTGCAGTGACATCTTTGATAGAAATGACATTAAATTACAAATACTTGTAATTTCCATTGATCCACAGAAGGAAACCAGTAAAGCAATAGTACATTATTTACAGAAAGCCCCTTGAATTTTTAAATGGATGGAGGAAAGGACACCATTTATTTATTTTAAAGCCAATTTTAATACTCACTTTTAAAACAGGAAGACAGTAGGACGTCTCACGCTTGTTTATTTCAATAGCACCTCACTTCTGTGTTTGTCAATATATTCATTCAGATTCTACTTTTGAGGTGCTTTGATTAGTTTGATTCTGAGATGCCCCACCATCGTCTTTACAGGAGGTAACCAACACATTTGAAAAACGGCCGTGTTTGTGCTTCAGTATAATTGGTGATGGGTTGTTTAGTGACAGATGTGGAAAAAGAAAAAAAAAAGTAGTGTGGGCTGCATTACTCAAAACACAATACAAGATGCTCTATGTTGGAGCTGCATATGAATGTGTGCGCATAAACATGCGGGGTCTCTTTAATTGTATGGTTTTCTGCCAGACCCACAGCTGACACAAACAGGCAGCTTGTTTAATGGATGAGAAGAGCTGTTTGAAGACGGTCTGTCACTTCTGATTGCGTTGCTTCTGTTCTACAGCATAATTGATCACTTGTCTACTAATACCCCTCTATTTAACTTGAGTTCTTGCTGTCATTAACTTTAATAGATAATTTATATATTAGGTATATAGGTAAGACGTGGAGAGAGCAAAATCCCTATTATTCGCCCATTTGGCCCATTTTCTTAACTGAGCAGATATAAGGTGCTGCTATAAGTTGGACTTTAAGGTTTCACAATAAGTAGTTTGCAATATTCTCAGGTTTTTCACGCGAACATTAAAAAACTCTACCTCAGAAATATATTAAAAATGTACTTCTGTTGTCATTGAGTATGATTAAACTGCACTCAGGCTTTGTGCAGATTAAGCACTTTGACTCATTGATGTATTGTAATTGTGATATTTCTCGATAAACATATTAATTTGAATAATTTATGCACACGTTCTACATCCCACTCCATTATACCTTTGAACAACAGAGTGGGCAATAAAACATAGATATTGTGAGCTTTATGTACGGTTGAAACAGTGGGATTCCATGTTATTATCCTACCCCCATTACATCGAATGGGAGTGCATTGTTATTATTTGTCATCATATGCTAATTACACATCATTAATGTTAGACCTTAATGGCCCCAAGAGTGGGTAATAGGCTGTAAGGCTGAGCTGGCTGCTTGCAGGGAATCTGAGTCTGGGGGGAGAGAACACATGCTAATGAAGCTGAGACCTTTTATCTTTGCAGATTAAAAGGGAAAAGATCACAACCCTCAAAATAAGCGTTTTGACATCTGTAATTGGAAGAGACAACACGTTTTTGTTCTATTATAGGGAGCAGGAGGCATCAGGCTGAGTGTATAAATCTCTCCAGCAAGCTTTACTCCCTCAGTGCCTTCACTCAGTTAGCCAAATGAAATCTCACTGCTGCTTTCATGCTTTTAGCTGCAGTTAGACAGTTAGATGGAGTGCTGCTGCTTCCAAAGCTGTGCGGAGTCTGTGATCTGGGTGCGTACACGTGTGAGCATGGTAGCTTAGCCTTTTCAAATTAATGGATGCCCTTGTATGCTGAATTAGTAGACAGAACAGTGACCCTGTCAATTATTGGGAGAATAATAAGGAACTTTCTGTGCTGTTTTGCAGAGATCCAAAGTTGGATATGTTTCCATGATCTCAGCATGCTACATGCTTTACCGCAATTATCTTATCTTTAAAATAATACCTAAGCACTAAGGTCAGATAGTGAGACCCATGTTGCTGTAAGCTGTAGAAGAGTGACTATAGAAGCGCATCTGGCGGGCCTGGCTCAGAGCTGGGGCGAACAGCAAAGCGACAGCTGGTATAGCATGGCTCCATGTTTGACCCCCAGCACCATGTGTAGTCCTGGGCGGGCAGCGACACTCCATACCCTGAAGACATGTATGCCATCCCGAACACCTGGTGAGAGGGAGCCCACCTTAGAGCCTAGGGTCTAGTTGTGCTTACATCGGGTTAGGGATAGTGTTGAGGTGTGGGAGGCTAGATTTCAGGGTCTATGACCCTCTCAGCCCCTGACTCCACAGCGACCCAAAAGGCTCAGAATACAGGGGGTCTGCTGACTGCCCATTTGCTCCGTCTCTGAGGTCCAAGCCCAGAGGTCCTGTCATCACAAAGCAGCTCAGCTGGAGGCCATAGGTGTAATGACCTACATCTATCCATATAGAACAATATGTATGGCATCATCAGCCTGTTTATCAGGCCTGACCTCTACCAACTGTACTACACTCTGTTCATGGGAATATCGCAGCGATCCAACCTGTTTGTGAAAAGTCTGATTTCGTCGGATAAACTTCGCAAACTGCTGTGTGACCACAGCTGGAAGGATGGTGTTGAGAAATCTTCTTGTAGTAATTTATGAAATCCTGACTTTGATAGTCTCCATGACTTCCCTATCTGTTTATGATGAATGTTTTATGCATGAAAGCAGAAAATGTTGATCAGGGAAATTGTATGGAATGTGTCTCCATTATGCATGCTTATCATAATCACAGCCAGATTATGCTGTAACAAAGCAGCAATGGTAATACAATAAGTCTTCTTGATAACGCAAAACAACTAAGAGATGAAATGATGGTATACTTAGGCAGTGTGTGTTAGTCACATAGCCTCCAGGTTTTTCACCATTCATATCTTTTCCTCTAAGATAAACTCACTCGTACAAATAGGGCTTTCTTAATCATTGTACTGTGCGATTCCAAAAGAAGAAGAAAAGGGAAAATGATGCTGCTAAAATGTCAGCTTGTTTAATTATTGCTAGTTATCACAATTACCTTCTCTTTGACTTTAGCATGTATGTAATAAGAATGTTCCTGAGTGCCTCAGAGAAATGTGAAAGGTCAGATGTCAGTTTTAATATGACTAGAGCACCTCTAATGAAACACTGTTGCAATATGTGTTGAATACGAATGCATTAATTTCTTAAATGTCTTTCATATTTGCAGGCGCCTCAGCCTTTTTAACTGGGATAATTTGACAGCAGCCCCCTGCCTTCCTCTGACAGCTCTGAGGAGCTGGGGCTCAGCACCTGCGTCCACCCAAGCATTAAACCTCAGATCCTGAAC
This sequence comes from Cottoperca gobio, assembly GCF_900634415.1. Taxonomy (NCBI): domain Eukaryota; kingdom Metazoa; phylum Chordata; class Actinopteri; order Perciformes; family Bovichtidae; genus Cottoperca; species Cottoperca gobio. The sequence goes on from NC_041375.1 coordinate 17,647,971, forward strand.
TCTCCTCACAAATGAACTGTCAGATCATTACTGCGCGTGATGCAATATAATCTGTCTCAGAATTAGCATTTGGCCAAGTCCACACAGGGTTTTTTTCTCCCATCTCTCTCTTCCGTACATCCAGCCCCCTCAGAAGGCGCCGGTTTGAATATGCATCTCTTCATATTTCCATGAGGGACCCACGGGGAGTACAGGCAGAGAGCAGCTTTCAGCATTAGCATGTCAGGAGGGAAGGGTCCTTTTCGTTCAGGGTCCCACTGCAGATGCTATGCCTCACTTGTTCATTACAATTGCATTTCATCAGCTTGATGATGTCCACATGTCAATTGAGTGTGAGGATTTTGCACACAAAGGAGCCTCTGGGAAAAGGACTTCTCTGGCTAATCAGCTGATTATCATACCTCAAATAGGGCTGTAGTGCTCGCCAGCCCGAGAGAACAGGGTGCAGGAGACAAGCACACGACGGGCGAGTCCGGGTAAGAAGACAGCAAGCAAAGCTGATTAAACAAGCTCTCATGAACGCACATAGAGGAATGCAAAGTAAGCAAACAAAACGCAACCCAAGCAGGAGACAGAAAAGAGCATTAGAATATTTATGGTTATCACAGTTTGATACTCTTAAAGCCTTAAAGCCCAAAAGTGTAAACTTGAGTGTTAATATTTTATCCTCACATTCATTCTCAAGGTTAAAAAAATGAGGCAGCTGGTGCAAATCTAGTTCCAAATTGGTTCAAAAAAGTGCCTTACGAACCTACGGTAGAAAGGTGATTTCGTAAATCAAATCAGGAAGATTGCCTCACTCATGAGACGGGTGCCACATGGAGACCCTGCAGCTCTGCTGGGGGACGTCCATGTTCATGTGGTTAACAATCAAACCTAGAGGGCTGTGATTGGGAAGAACGTCCTGTCTGCGCTGAAACCTTAGTGGCCAACGACTTAAATATTGTTTCGTCATCAAACTATCAGACTCGGTTTTGGTTAGCGAAGACTCGACGTGGGGGAACTTCGGGGGAAGCCGTGGGAAAGGACTTGCCATTGGTTCTAGTAAGCCACCAGGAGACCCAAGAATGCGAGGCAAGGTTTTGTCCAGGCTTCTTCAAGAACAGCTGACCTCAACTGTGCATATTGTTGGCAGTGGAAGAAACACTGCAGAAATCTACAGTGGCAGAGCACCAGGTGGGGATAACATCTAACCAGAGATGCTAAATGACGTTGTTTGGTATTTTGGTTAACAAGCCTCTTTAGTTAAGCGTTGATGTTAGGACAGTGCTTGTGAACTGGCAGGGTGGGGTGGTAGTAGCCATTTAAATAAAAAAGGGGAGCAGAAGGTCACTCTACACATCACAACGCTCACTTTTTTAAGAGCGGCCCACGCCGATCATCAAGCTTTAGATTTAAAAAGTAATGTGGATGTTTGTTCTGGAACAAGAGGTAAGCTATTTACACTTACGAGGATAATGGAGGGGTAATGTGAGTTTCCTATCAAGTCTAAATGCTTTGTGAACTTGGATAAGGCTTATACGATGTCAGACTTCTATAGGTCTATATCCTTTTATATATCTTTTTGGTTGCATTGTGGGAACATCGAGTTCTAGTGAGAGAATTCTTTCAGCAAACCAGGAACTCACTTTCACGGACACAGTCTCTTGTTGCAGCTGAGGAGTGAAGAAGAAGAGTCCAGTTTGGTGACCTCAGTGTTGTTTTGTTGATTCCATCACAACCATGTCTTCTAGCATTCAACTGAGATACGACAAAGAAACATTGAGAAGATTTAACCGGCAATTTTTGTTTTGAATAAACAAGCGATCAATCGATCGTCAAAATAGTCAAACTCATTTTCTGTTGATCCTCTTATTTATTAATCGACTCATCGTTGCAGCGCTAATCGAATGTCAACAGGTAGCATGGGTCAGGCGGCTCACATGTCACTTTTTTCTCGGCTGTCTTTACACACTTTCTACTTTTGCAGGACCGACTTCCATCTCAGGAAATGTAAAATGTGAATAATAGGTATTCATAATAGCGGCAGTATTGTTATTAAACGTGAAATGCATCAGAGGGATTTTTGTTAACCGCTCTCATCGAGACCATCATTGACGTGATACTCATAAGAGATTAATTATTCTAAGATCCACTCTGCTAAATTAAGTCAAACAGTATACTGCAGTTGTTTATTTATTTACGTTTACAAAAACATCCGATTGGATGTAAAGCTTTATGGTCTCTGCTGTAGAATACATATGTAGTCCCACAGTATGTAATGCTCACATGATTTTTTATTCACCCATGTCTCATAATCCATGAACATCCTCTTCATTTCTTGAGCTCAGCGAGAATGTTTTTTTGTTATCGGCTTCTTTTGTTTGAATGGAGATCACCAGCCACACATAGTGGAAGTGAAGTCACAAGTGACCTGAAAGCCCAATTATAAAGTCTGCAATCTGCATTGTTCTTGGAGCGAAAAAGAATCAATGTGCTGAAGGCATATCCCCATCAGAAGACCTAATGATGTCTTTCTGGACCACAGCCTTGCACACTGCATAGTAATCTTCTGCTAATTAGGTTTATAATGCCTAGGCAGGCCTCCGCATCAGCACAATTCCAGGGAGGACAGTGAAGTTATTTATTTATCTCACTGTGGCTCATTGTTATGGCAGTTATAATTAAAGCAAAATTATTTAGATTATTTAGGAAAAGGGTTTATTGGAATTGTTGTTGCGCATTGCAAGTGTGCACACTTCAACTGTGTTTTCAATCATGAGAGCACATTCATTCAAACGCTTTGTTGTATCGGAAAAAAAGGAAATGAAAAGAAAGACTTCCTTTTACTAAAACTGAAATGTGGAGTGTCAGCTGGTGTGATTTACAGATGGCTCGTGGTGCTCGTGTCGAAGGATCGATAACACTCGCCATATTCTATATGTTAAGCCTTTGAGGTCTATTCACTCTTGTGGCCATATTAAAATAGTTCAATACGTCAGATTTATTGTTGTACTCAAAAGAAACAAAGTGATTTAGTCACATAAGATTTGTACGGCAATACAGTATATACTCCTTGCATGGATTATTTCCATTATCAATTTATCTTTTAATTCTTTTGTCTTTAACAAAAGGCAAAGAAATAACGACTAATCATAACAAGTTAACAGATCTTAAAGGGACATATTATGATTACTTATTTAATAAACTCAACCGTTCATCAATTAATAAATTAATAATATAATGTTGAGAAAAGCAAGAAACTCCAGCCAACATTTTGTAATTTAACTCAATAACTGGATTGTGATAATACATAGGGTTGATTAAGTTTAAATGTTAAAAGCTAAAAGCTGGGGAGAGAGAGTTGAACTTACCTGAGAGGAATTAGTAATCATACTTCTCCTTTACAGATGAAGGTCACCTTTGAGAACTCATGGGACTACTTCAGCTGGATGTTAAAGAAAACTATACCTACCTGTACACTGCAAATAAAAAGTGCTGTTTAGCACCTTTAAGGATTGTAGAGCTTGTCCCAGGAGAACTTGTACTGTACTAGTACTGCATACTGCAGGTGCAACACAGAGCTTTTTCAGTCAGTGCTTGGCTTTACCTTCCACTATCTGTGTACAATCACACTAATCATGTACTATAATCATAATTTATAAATAAAACAATGTTGGTTTTGCAGAGAAAGTGATATTTACATTGAATGATAATGAGTCCGTAAGTTGCCCTCATGATCCTATCATGTTATCAGTCCCAGATTGTGTATATGTTTCTAACAAAGTTTTTCTTCATATGTAGAAGTAAAGCTCCTGTGCCCTATTATATGTCGCCAACGCCCTGCTTTTATTCTGTACGTCATATTTAACTTATAGCAATCATGTGTCCTCATACGTGTGAAATTATATAATATTCTTATCCACCAATATAACAGACTGAAGTACTTTACATGTGCTGCAACCTTCCCTGTAATGCTTAATGTGTCACAACAGGAGCCAGAAGATGGTGCCGTCAGCTATTCAAGGGTTAAATGCTTCTGCGTGAACAACAAATCTTTTAAAAGCAGGTTCCTTTGTTCAGAAATGTACTTTCTTGCATCTGTAAACGTACCCAACATTGATGTCACAGTCCTGTAGTTAAAGTTAAACCACACGAAAGCTACAGTTATGTATTTGTAATGAGGGATAAAGACTAGCATAGACATAAGTTTAAGGATTTTTAAGAAGGTAATCGTGGAAAAACCATGTCAGATACTATTTATTAGACATAAATAGACATGGTTCATTGAAAGTGCTTGAATTTCTATATATTTTGAGCAAAATAGGAAATTGAAGTGCTTACTTGACGTTAGTAAATATGTTACGTCCCACTGTCATGTGTGTTTCCCACAGGTGCGTCAGCGTGTCATGTGCCACTTGCCTCGAGAAAGCACAACGGTAATTACCTTGAGCCGTGTCTCTAAGTATGACGTGTTTGGACCTTGAATTTGAGGAAATTGCTTAAAAAGTCATTGAATTAGATTTTTTTTAGAAGCCTGAATTTAGCTCTTGCTGCTGGACGTAATAGTTCTTTATATATATATATATATATATATATATATATATATATGAAGATACAATATGTGTACATGTACATATTGTAGTGGTGCCTCCTGCTCATACAAACCAAGATTCATATTTTTGTTTCGCTCATTGTAGACATTTGATCCAGTTAGTTTTTGTTTTCACATTATTGCAATGCTGCGATCAAACTAAACATTTAAACATGACATACCTACGTCCTGTTGTCATCGCCTACGTGAGCTGCGTCTCCCTATACTTGACATTGATTTGTTTGTAGACCTGTCCTCTCGTATCCTCCTTCTCTGATTCCTCTTGGAAAATAATTGGAAAAGGGTAAAAAAAAAATTCAATTAAATATTTGGTCTCCTCCTCTCCTCACGTGCTACCGCGGCTCATTTTGTGTTGTTGCGATCTTTTTTCCTTTTTCTCAGTTCTGACGAAAGCCTGCCAAAACTTCCTGTAATTGGTCCAAAAGTCCGAAACTTCCCAAAAAAATGTTTTTACACACATTTTTTCACACCTGTAATTTTGATTCAAATCAAACTTAAAAGCCTGAAAGTCTGGACAAAACCATGTAGATGTTTAAACTAAACCACCTCGTGCGCTTTTCTGATGTGACCATGTTGGTGTTGGAGAATGTTTGTGAATTAATGAATTAGTTAGCAAACAGAAAAAAGCAAGTTAAACCAAAGAAAATAAATTTCACGGACCTTGAGAGGTACTGTGACTGTGTAACACAGACGTATTTAAAATAATCAAACGTACATTATAGACGTACACGAGTGCAGTGTAGACATTATAATTGGAATCCGCATGACCTTTGAAAACATTCTTTAAAATCTCTGCTTTACAAACACTGATCATGAAGGAACTGTTTCTCTAGTTTCGGACCGGCGACACCTGAAATGCACACTTCTTGCACTAGTTGCATAAAATATATTAAAACACGTATTTCGAGACGTCTTGCCGTTATCCGCGTGACAATACTGGCAATTGCACTCTAGGAACTCTAAACTTTTCTTTTTATGGCTAGGAACTTACTGTTGGTCTTTGTTTTTTCTCCGAGAGGTTAGTAGCTGTCCACCTTTTTCTGGCAGACTGTTAACTGACAAGCTTCGAGCATTTGGCAAGATGTTATCCAGCAGCAGAGCTCATCTGCAGCTCTGACAGCCCGCAGCACCTGCCAAAGGATCTTCTTACCTTCACTATCTGCTGTGAGTGAACAATGCTCAATGCTGAGGGAACTGTTTCAATCTCCCTCATGCTGGAATTTTTCAGCGTGTTCCTGTGTTTCCTTTCTCTTTGATTAGACAGAGGAAGCCGAGAAGATACTTTCATGGATAATGAGACGCAGGACAGAGGTTGTATTTGTTTCCCCACCTAAGGTCTCCATTGGTCTGTTGGCAGATGTGCGGAGTCTAGAGCGCCAACACGCCGTCATTATCTTGCTTTTCTAATCATTAAGAGCAGACTGTTGCAGTAAACGACAGCATTGCCTTTCTATTATGAAGAACAAGCAGAACATTAAGACTTACCTCTGCACTGCTAGGTGCTAGTATTATCCTCAAGAGTGCAATTTCCTTTCCTTTTTTGACTGATGCAATCTGGACACAGCTGAGGAGGTAGATGAGAAGAATTTAATTTGCTCTCCTTTCTACTCCAGCGCCTGCAAACTTAAGGTCTTATGTCTAATGCAGTCGTGACCATGATAGATAAGCCTGCATAAGTCTACAAAGCCAGCTTCAATGCATCTGAGATTAGCACATCTTCTCTATCTGGGACTTCGGCAGCAGCGGGGACGACCCTGGCCTTGGCGACAGGACAGCTGGACATAAAAGTCTTTGAGGACCCAGGCAGTTCCTCACAAGAGCGTGTGCCATAATTAGAGCCATAATGGCATCTGAATGCAGTGCAGGTTAATGAAACTCTGTCTCTGCGAGGGAACCGGGAGCTTTTGGGTAAAGAAAACAGCAGGGTTCTGCCAGGAGCCCGATGATAGCAATTTGCAGAGTGAGTTATGTTCTATAACCTCGAAGCAGCGAGTACTTTGAGCATGTTTTGTTCTTAAATGGGGTATAGTTTTCCATTTCCCATCCATTAATATGCATAGAACAGCTAATGAGGCTGAACCAACAAAGATAATAAGATTCTGAGGCTGCAGCACCACTGACTGCATTAATGGTGTATGACTTTGTGGTGAGGCATTTGTCTCCGTATGCCTTTGGACATAAGCACGAAATGGGAACCTAAAGAAACTGTGTTCAATGGCACATGGACACAATGAGGTTTTGATCTGCATTTTGCAGTTATTGCTCCAGAAGAGAGGGCCTTTATCCATTGAGATTACATTTTAACGAGTATTAAAAGACTCATTTAATTAGACCATTTTTTACATTTTAATTTCTGCATTGCTCATGATCTGTACAAAATGTAATCATAAATAAAATCTGTGTCTCCACACTGTGAAACATGAAATCTTGTAGGCATAATGTCATAGCATTTAGCTTCAAAATGTTGTCTTTAATATGCATATACAATAATGTATCATTGTTAATATTATGTAGCTTTTGTGTCAAACTATTTTGTCACAATACTAATCATTTTTGAAGAGTTCTCTTTCATCTCATACAACACAAAATGACGTTTTTCCGCGTTAATACACACTTACTGCAGAAAGTGGAACTAAAACATTGATTTCCATCTCCTCAGTTTGCCACCTTGTAGTTGAACCTGCAGTGAGAGCGACTGTGGAGGTTGTCTAGAGGTGTATTGGCAGATTATTAAACACAACTATAAATATAAAGAAGTGTAGCGTCCTCTAGGAGGGAAACCCTATGATTTTTGCCCTCCTCCCGTCAGCAGCTTTCTGCAGCGGTGTATTAGCGTTGTCTCCTCTCAGTAAATAATGTGTCCTCATTCAGTCACGGTGAAGAGAAAGACCATATGACTACAATGGGCTATTATTGGCTATAATAGGGATGAAGCAGACTCTCAGGAGAGACTGGGAGACTTGTGAACTGGAAATGTCTGCTGTTCATCACAGCATTTTACAGCCAACATTTTCTCTGCAAGAGCAGCATCACTGCCCAGGATAACTTACACTGATGCCTCACTTCATTTACACAGGGCAGTTTTGCTTCTGCTTGAACAGAAACTGCTGTTAGGTGTTGGAAAACTAGACAACTAGACCACTAGACCAGCCCCCTGTATAGATCAATACATACCACTGAACAGAAAGTCTTCTCCCTCCACCCCCAAATATCAGCATCCATCTTTGTAATGAGGATCCTCATCACTCTCTTACACTGACCGGATCTTCCTCTTCTCCCTCCTTTTCTACGACTAAACGGGAACTATCTAACTCATCTTTCTTTTTCGCCTCTGTGTGCCACCCAGTAAGTTGGCATCACTCACTTTATCAACCCTGTTTCCTTTCTTGCATCCTTCTTTCATCATTGACGCCTGTCTGCGTTTTCTGTCTCACTTAATGCAGCCACGATCGCAACACTACTCACCGTTGCGTCCTCTTTAGCCGTCTCTCATCCCTCTCTATGTTTGAAGGACCCCCCCCCCCCCCCCTCCCCTTTACAGAACCCTCTCCCTTTCTCTCCTCCATCCCCCTACACTGACCCTCCTCTCTCCACCCCCCTGGCTGGACCCCTCTCTCTGGTGCGGGGCCTGGCTGTCAGGCCCTCTCCTGTGAGTGCGGCTGCTGTGATTTCCTCTGGGCCATCAGGTGGGCTGCTGCTAACTAGCCAAGCCTGAGACAGGGTGACCTCAAGCCTCAACATGATGGGTCTGAATCAACAATGTGTTCGCCTAAACAGGGAGGGAGAGACCAAACAACTTAGAGGGCTGCCTGCCAGCAAGTAAACCAACAACGCTGCATCTCAAAGTTATCTACCTGCAGGAAATTTTATTGTCCAAGTAAGCATTTAATTCCTTTCCCTAAAAGTGCCTATTGGGTCTAACTTATGGCTTTTTAGTCTATACTAAACTGTTTTCGCTTGGGTGTGTTTGCTGCAGTGTTTGTCGCAGTGGTGCCTCACAGTAGGTGTATTGTAAATCAACTGGGTGCAGAGTGAACTGTCATTACAGTGATCATTAACACTCGTGATATCATCAGTGCATGGCAGACACTTAATTATCGGATCCCTTCTTCTGTTTCAGAGGCCCTGGTGTGTTTTTCTTTTTCAGAACAATTTCTGATGTCTGCAAAATCCATATAAGCCTGTCTGATTAGAACAAGCTGAGTTTAATGAGTTTCTCCTGTGCCACCGTTTCAGATGAATCTCATTAAGGGTAATCATACTGTAGTGTGAGTTGTAAGGAGGACTTTATACACAAGCCAAGGCTATTTAAATTGATTTTCACTCTCAGTATTGAGCATTTAACAGGTGACATTCTCTTGGTTAGATCAAAAATGTCTTTCTGCTAATCCGATATAAAGACTGATCAAGTAAATGTTTCTGTCAAACGCCACTGTGCTGTGACTGTACAGAGCATTTGCTAGCATTTAGGTAATAATCAACTTTAATGATGGCATTACTGAATAGCTGAAGCTTGCTGCAATCACTCTTTTCTCTCCTGGGTCCTTCCTCTGCTCCTCAAAATGTTTCAAACTTTTTCTCTTCCACAATTCCCTGGAGCTAGCCTCCCATCATATCTGAAATGCGCTTACAGCAGTGGCCGTCTTTTGCTTGAGAGCTCTTTGCCTTATGCTTCCATCAGAGGAGACTGAGTCTCACAGATGCACTGCTTAACAATGCCATCCCCTGCTCCCATCAGAGGGGGGAAGGTTGCGGAGCTGCGCCCCGCAGAATAAGGGGGGCAGGTCCCCTGTGATTGGCGAGAGCTGAACATCGATGCCAGCTTCCATCTGTCATGATAGCCTATCTCTGAACCTTCAATCTGTCAAAAGCTTGCTGCCTAGCTGAAGGCTCCAGGAGATTTGGCGTGCTAAACAGATTTGACAACAGGCATTATCACTGTGAGGGGCCCTGCGAAAAACGCCATCAACGTGTTAATTGTGGCTGGAGATGTAAACTGTCACTTCCCATCTCATTTAACACTTGCTTTGCCAATCTTTTCTCACCTCGTTTTCCTCGCTTTAGAAAACATATGGAAATGTTTTGACTGACACTCTAATCCTTAAATAACAATATCTGCTTCATAACTTCCACCAGTAGTTTTAGGCTTGAAAAATAAGAACGGGTTTGTCCTTGGGTTAGATGAAAAGTCAAGATTGATGCTTCTTCTGTTGGGTGAAAGATGTGCAGTCTGAATACATCTGTGATGAGCAACTTAGTGTGAAAAACATTAGCTAGTTAACATCCAGAGTATTGCCCAAACACAGTCTTCATTTTTCACCTCATCGATGACAAATACATAATCATTGACAGCTGCAGAGCTATATATATATATATATATATATATATATATATATATATATATATATATATAAAGATCAAAACAAATGTTTTACAGTGTGCACACCATAGGTAGACTCTATACAATATGAACGTAGTCTCCATGACATCAGCCATACGTTTATGAAGATTTGATTATGAAGAAGTTTGTGAAGCTTAAAGTGGGTGCTCCGGCCGTCACCATCTTGGCAGGGACGCCATCGTCTAACTCCGTGACGCAGCAGACAGCAGGCGACTAACGACCTGAGACGGCACCCACCTGTCACTCAAAGCGACCTCGCCTCTAGTAATGCTTGATTTAATATAATTTAATCTTGTGAGTTATATAAACATTCATCCCCACATACAGTTGTCATGAACGGGGAAATTAGCTATAGAGGCCAAAGTGTTGTTTGTACTGCGCTGTAAACATGTTTATTTCTGCTGTGACGTTGGGCAGTTTAATATGGGTCTCTATGGAGACTGACTCCCTTTTGTAGCCAGCCTCAAGCGGCCCTTCGATGAACGGCTGTTTTTGGCACTTCCGCATGTTTAACTGCTTAGCCCCGGAAGTTTCCACTTGGTGCACACTGAGAAAAAGAAAGTTATAGTTTAATAAACACATTAACTTTGTATTAAAGCTTTAATATGTCAATTTTAAAATGACAAAAAAAAGGTAAATTAAACAAAATTACATTTTCAAATTTTGTATTTTATTTAGTGGTGTGGAAATTTCTGTTAATGTCGTTATGTTACTTTTCTTCCCTTTCAGAGGCGTCTCCACAATGTCACGCCTCTTCCCATTATCACTAATTGATTATCCACTATCAAAGCACCTTATTATTTGTGAGTTGTAGCGATCAGCCCTATTATTTGTGGGCTTTCCCCTGACAGGCTTTTAATGGTGATGGTTGGTTTAACCCCCAGGCCTTGCTAATAGGATTTAGCAGCAGGTGACTGGTAACACAGACACACACACCCCTCTAACCCCTTCACCCCCAGGAATAGCAGACCCTCCCACTGCCTGCTCACTGAAAGAGGCATACAAACACTGCGCTAATACAGCCTCGTCATTCCCTCTGAGCCGAACGTTTCTGTGTGTGCTGTAGCAAGGCAGGACACTTAGTGTCACTCCTGGCTCTTCCCCTTGTGTTTGGATTCTGTGGAGTCAGGATACATGCAGCAATGCAGACATATGCAAAAGCCAATGCAAATAAAGCTGAGGCAGACGCGGCGCCATCTTGGATATGACAGACGACATCCAGACGAAAAGGCCACGGCCCCCCTATACTCTGGTTGTCTCACGACAGCGATGTCATTACAAGCCACAAGGTTGTAATGTTTACTAAACGCACTTCATTTCTGGATGTAATTTATTGGTTAGACCGCAAATACATTCAAAGATTTACTATGATAAAATTGGTAATAATTCAATAATATTAAGGTGTAATTAAAATATTTGACCAGTAATTGTGTCATTAGCTGGAGAGCATCAGTGTTAGTGGGCTTGTATAAAGGGCTTCCCCTGTGTACATGGCTAACAGGGCTGTCAGAAGTGCTAGTTTACCCAGGTGAGGCCTCCGTGTCATTATAGTGCCCCTGTCCATCAAGATCAGAGCCGCTAACCGAGGCAGGGCCATTCTCTCGGCTTTTATCACTTTATTCGGTGTCCATCCTTCCACTGTCTGCAGACAGCATCAGAGGCTATCCATTTCTTCCCCGACACTGATGTGAAGGAGGAGCGCAGGGTGCCTGGGTGGTGCCGATGTTGGCTGTGGGGGGAAATAACATGAGGAGAACAGCACCAGGAGGAGCCGGGAGGGGATGGGTTTGTTATCCTGGTAATTAAGGACAGAGTGGCTTCCATGCCGGGTGTGCGGACAGGATGTGGCAAATTACTGGAGTCTTTGTGAAGAAAAGCTGCTCCCTCTTTGCTCTGTCCATTCTCAGGGGACCTCATCATCTTCTCTAACAGTCAGGATGGGATTTTGTACCCTCTATTCCCTCACCTTCTCCTTCCCTCTTTCTGTCTCTCCTTTCATTTCCTTTCACTTCCCTCTGTCACCTTCCTCCTGAAATGCATCTCACAGTCTAAACTAACATTGCAGCTTTGGAATTGTAGATGAGCAATGCTTATTGTTTTGACTGAAGTGTAAAACTTTCAACAGCTGTTTGTGTGGATATTTTCCCCTCAAATGTGATTTCATGATAAAATGCAGTTTTGTATTTACATATTAAGAAAGATTTCAATTAGACAATTTTTCTAATATGATTAGATGGATTTTTGATAATTAACTGTGTGTGTGTTTCGAAAGGGGATTCCCCTGACATGCAGAGAAAGATAGAGAAACAGGCAAACCATAAATGGTAATTTATGTGCACATTTCACTGTCACAAGCGACAGCTCACCAAACACCGCTGAGACCACAACAAAACTGTTTTGTTACTTTGGCATCGCTATATAATTTCTGTAAAAGAGGACATTATGCCTTCTTTCCTCTCTAGATGTTTTGCTACGCGCTCCTCAGGCTGTGGTACTCAGGTGGGGCTTGAGAAAAACGGCCCTCACAGCGACACGCGGTAGCAGCAGCAGCCGCATGGCAAGACAGCAAGAGAACACTCTGGGGTTTAAAAGTACCCAAAGCATCCTGGGTAATTAGCCATTACGGCGCTGTCACAGAGGGTTCTGCAGTCAATACAGAGATAATTTGGGCAATGGTGAATGACAGTGCTGTCCAGGCTTTTGGGATGATCAAGGACAGATCCAGCTGCACCAGGCATCTGTCAGGCCCATGAATCACTCCTCCAGCCAGCAGCTGGGTGAGTGGAGCAGAGAGAATCGCTGGAGAGGCATGTGCAGACACACAAATAAACATGTTCCCCCTCTCTCCCCTCACCACACCGGGAAATGGCTATTAAAGGTCTGCCGTTACAGAGCACAGAGTGGAAAAGCCTTGTTACCTTCAGTGGCAAATGAATGACATCGGGAATAAGGTGAGGAATAAAAGTCAGACCAAGGGGACATTTCTCACAGTTATTTTTCGGCCGCGTAGCTAAAACCAAGGAATGCAATGGGCATGCAAAATTGGATTATCCCACTTTTAAAGAAAACATTATAACTAATCAGATACACAAAAACAACAAGGCGTCCTATCTTGATCTGGAAACGGCTCCTTAGACTCACTGATTGACCGTTGAAAACAGTTACCTTACTTAGCAGGTTTTAAGATTTTAGATTTGAAGCATCTAAACACTTTATTGTGATAATAGAAATAAAAGAGGGGTTTAAAAGATCCCACTTGTGTGGCTTGCTGGAGACACAACATTCCTCTTCTGTAAACAGTGGTGGAGTCTCTTCCAGCTGCATGTCAGGCCTGATCATACCACGTTTAAACACAATGCTTCAGCTAGCATCTGTGGATCATTACTGCCATTTTTAATTTTTACCTGGAAATATGGAAATTACAGCATCTCTGGTGATGCTAACAACATTTGGTTTTGCAAATGCATACATACATAAATAAGTAAATAAATACATACAGTACATACATATATTATAAGAATTATTGGTGCAATTTTATACATTTTTATTCTGTGCACAATACTGTACATAAAAGTAAATTAGTGTTTTATGTTCAACCATACTGGTGTGAGCTTTCCAAACATCTGCTGATGTTTCACTGCACACAGTTACATCAGACCTATTTATGAGGTTTCCTATTTTACCAAAATGGGGGTAAAAATGTAATCTTTTTATAGATAATAATATAATTATTTTATTATATGGGAATTTGAAAATAAAATAAAACAAATTGCCCGGACTATATATATCATTCAATTATGCAGTTTTCAGATCAATATATATTTTTGAATAACTAACATTAACTTATGCTTAACACAACTTTGTCCTCTTGCTATCATAATATTTATTAATTTAATTAATTAATGTAAAAAATCCTACATTTTAAGATTGTGCTGTACCGAACACGTTTTTCTCGACCTTTAAACTGTGTCAGCGTAAGTATGTACAACACACAGTACACACACTTTGATATTAAAGGCCCTGTTCATGAAACCCTCTGTTGAAATATTGTTTCCTGCTTTCTAACTTTGTTTGCATAATAATTTATTGAACTTCAGACATAGGTCTGACAACATGCGACACTTTAACATGAGTTGAATGTCAAAAGTTGTTTACATTTTCACATTTTTGTATTTTATGATGGGCCAACAGCAACATTTTATCTCCACTAATATTTAGGCAGTAAAATGTATTTGGATGGGATTTTTTTTAATTCTTGCAATTAATTTCCAGAACCTAATTAAATTGTGGCATCTTTGTGTTGGAGAAGTTATTGGTCCCTTTGTTTCAGTACTGTCCAAAGCTGCAATTATCAGCCTGGCTGTAAACATCTTTGATCACTGAGGTTGCTTGTCCATAACTACTATTTATAAAGAGGTAATATAGTACTACTACTATTTTAAGTCAATTAATGACATACAAAGTAAAAACACTGGAGAGAAGCCAGTGTTGCGGCAACTTTTATCTCATAGTTGTTTCATTATCATGTTAAAGTCTCTATTATACGTACATTGTATATTATTTACTGTAATTGTAAGATGCCTTACCTTTTGACATGTGTTGGCCAAATATTAACTGGACTACATACATACAATTACTCTGATATAAAAAGAGCTATACGTAGGATTTTGGAGCTCTTATACTCTTTGATTTGATATTTAGTGGGAAAGATTATTCGTTGTATTTAGATGCACAAGCTTCTGTCTGAGATATAGGCCCTACCTCGGTGCAGCGTATTTAATCATAGCTGTAAAGGCTCTGCCCTGGGACTAGAGCTTCTTCTTATCATACTTTAATCAATATCTCTCTCGCTATGTTAACACAAAGCAGTCCTCTCAACACTGGAGTGTAGGCGCCGCTCTTTGTGCTATTGATGAGGAGCCTCCAGAAATACATGTAGAAATAAAATACGTAATTTTGTGACCTGAGCAAATGATGTATGATTTCATTTATGTGTCAGGTTAAGAATGAGCTCATTTTTTTTGTATTCATTCTGACAATCAGCCTTTCTATATACATCTTTTTGATCTACAGAATATGTTTAATTTCACTTCTGACGATTTCCACAGGATATAGTGTGATTGCATAAAAAAAGCAGCAACCTATTACAGAAAAGGGAAGTGGATTTGGAGTAAGTCACCTTCCTTCAACATAATCACTACCATTCATCTAAGAATGGAATTAACTTCATGATAGGCAGTGAAATTACCTATTCATCTCTGATACAATGAATTCAAAGATGCACAACACTGACAGTCAATTAAAAATGAAAGATAATCCGCTTCCTCCTTTTAGTGAAATGCTTATATTCAATTTCACATATGTGTAATAAATACCTGCCATGATTTTACATCAGTTTAGCTATTTATCTATCTTTTTTTTTCGTTAGTGGAGAACCATAACATCTGAATATTTTCCTGCAGGGCTGCTAGCTTCTTGGTGAGTGTTGTGTGACCATATTTTAGTATTCCTCGGGGATCCATTCCCGTATATGCGGCTATAAAGGGAATTTGCAGAGAGCAAAGTGAACATGTTATGTCGGTCATTTGCTGTGCAAGGATATTTTCCTCCAAACTGCGTTTTAAATGCTGTGTTTCTCCCCATTACTCTGCACCGAGAAACATTTAAATGCCCTTTAATTAGTGTGTCCTTCCTCTCTATCGATAGGCCACTGGTAATCACTCAGAGGACTAATGACTCCTAATTGAATTGCTTTAAAGTGAAACACAATAGGTCCTGTCATCAGCACCCAAACAGCAACATTTGGGAGTGAATCCAAAACACAGGTCATTTTGTTCAGCGTTTCACTAATCGGAAGTTACATATTTTCACAGTAGCAGAGAAAAGCCTGATGTTACTGTGGTGATGTCAGATCATGCTCTCTCAATAGAGCCTGGGGAGGGGGAACTGCATGGGGGTGGCTTGTGGATCATCAAAATCTCAGTAGATATTGATTTGATCTTTTCATATTGTCAAGGAGAAATCTAATCATAATAGAGCAACATAGCATGATATCTCCCTCAAATGTCTTATAACAGCTATCGCAGCTCATTATCCAGTTTGCCTGCACCCGACCCGCTGATACAGTCTGAAATACTCCTGAGCACTACAGACCTGTGAGGGTGTCCTTTTCATTCTCATGCTCACAATCAAAAAGCACAGCTTTCATCTGACATACCTACATTTCAAAACAAGGCTACTGGATTTGCAGAATAATATAAGTGGGCAGTCTTGCGAAAGGACAAGAAGTATTCATGTATTTCTCCAGCAGGTCAAAGCCATAATTATGCAAAAATATATTCACAGGTAGTTATAAAGATAGTTAAAGTGACTACATTCTGACATGTCTCTAAAACAGAGGTAAGGGCTGCACCTTGAGTTAAACAGCTCTGTTGTAATGAAATGAAAAGTTGTAATAAAAAGAATGAAGCGGCCGAGCAATTTTATATAGATACACTGTACATAGGGAGATTTTATATAGAACTTAATGATCCTATTTCCTGTAGAGTGTCATTGGCATCGCAGAAACTTTCTGTCCTAATTATCCATTTCAGCCTGTCTGTTTCACATCTCTGCAGTCCCTCATTATCCCCACAGCCATCTCACAGTCTGCTCAGTGTTACATTAGTAAAATAGAGCCTTTGATTTGTCCTCAACTGCACAGACGTGTGAAAAAACAGAGGAAGGAATGAAAGTGAAACAAAGAAAGGGAAGAGAAGAGGGGGAGAAAAGTCTTCTTTATTAGCCTGGACGTGGCCTCGTGCGTTGAATATATTGACTGTGTCACCCTCCAGTTTTTGGGGAGAAAGTAAATTCAAGGCCACACGAGGGATTTGATGCATCACGGACATAATAGGGGATATTTTGGTTTGCTCCTCCCTCCCTGTTGTATGGAGTGTGATCTGCCGGAGGGCATTTGTAAAACAAAATACTTTACTTGACTGTGGAAACAATGAGTGCCCACACCCCCCGTGGTTGTAATGATGCAGTGAAAACCAATTCAACTGGTCTTATAACAAAGCCTGATTCAGAGAGCCCCACTCACCTGTGATGTGAAACCAAGACGAAAATATCTCTGGGCTACATTTACAATGCACTAGCTGCCTCGGGCTCGCTTGCAATGACATTACGTCGGTCTTATTAAAGCGCTCCGGGTACCTTACCGGCCATATTTCAGCACAAAAATGACAGCAATAAGAACCTGATCATGTTGGGTCACTCTGTTTGAAAGCAGCTCCTGCCTCTGCTTCCCTTAATTAAACCCACACGGCGCTCTTTCATCTTTGCATATTCCACGACTGGGACATTGATACTCATTATTTCTTAAGTCTAAACACCAAGACTGTGTCAAGAATGCATCCATCACTGGCTGGCTGCTTGGAGTCAGCAGAAAAATTTCCACTCTGTCAGCAAATTTGGCAATTTGCAATTTTCTTACTGGGGTTCTGACATGTTTTTATCGCCAAAGATGACTTTCAAATGCTGAGATCATGAGGACGGTGGCTTGTTAGTCCTCTCTCCCGGCCCCGGCTCTAATGACAGTAATTAACAAGGCCACATTAGAGGGCCACCTCAGGAAGCATCTGACTGTTCATTTGCATGGTGTTAATACAGGAGGATGCTGTGCAGTGAAAGGCTTGCCATGAGTGTAGCAGTGCAGCTCTGCCTGTTTGGCAAGCCCTCCTGCTCTTAACAGCGCCGGGGCCTATTCTCCCATTCATTATGTGCCTAAAGCTTGAGTTATCCTCTCCTTGGTACGGGAATGAATGTTATTAAAGGCATAGCTGTCTGACACAACTCTAATGAAAAATAGGATGTTTCTGAAGGTTATGTTGCCAGCTAGCTCACAAATGCCTGCTTCATTTTTCCCACCCCCAGCACAGGGCAATGTAATTCCCACCTCTTGATAGATCTTTTTTCTTAAGTTTTTGTGGCTCTGTGTGTAGGAGCCTCATCATAAAGAGACCTTTATTATCCGTGTTTCTTCCTCTGTAGATGCTCAACAAAGGGCGAGTCTGGACTTTTTGGCAGATCATACAATTGTGAAAAACTACATCTATGTGTCCTAAAGTGGTGGTTGCGGCTGTGCGGGTTTAAATGAGAGGCTGTATTGCTGTATTTATCATGCAGATGAGGGTCTGGTTATATTTCTGCTGCATTTTATTATCAGAATTTTGTCTTTCTTTGCATAATTTATTTTTTGTTCAATTTTGTACAAACATTATTGAGATTGTGATTTGCAAATTGCACCAATAGACAGTGTACACATACAGTATTACACTACAGTATGCAGACTTCACTCCGATGACGCAGGCTTGTTTCAGAGCGGCACGACTGCTCAGCATTTAGGGTCAGATTGCACTTTTCAGAGCTCCGTCAGAGGTGGCAGGTCACGCTAAAGACGACCCAACCCGCCCACACTGACGGATCCCAGCTCTGGCCTTAAGAATAAATCCTCCCATCCCCCTGCTGTAGCTCTCTGCCCCGGTTTGGCCTCGCCAGTCCCTAACAGCCTCAGCCACATGGGAGGCCTGTGACAGACATGCAAGATACCAGGCTTCTCCAATTTACCCCTGTATTCAAATAAAAGACTTCTCTGCCAAGTCATCATGTCAACATCTTTTGTAAGTTCATGACTGTTGCCGTTGCCATGAACAAACACAACACTGATGTTTGAAAACCTACTGTGAATTGCACCCAAAGACATGTATTGATTCTTTTTTGTTGAAGATATATCAGTGCAACAAATGCTCTTCATTTTTTATGTCTGCCCAAAACACCAAAAGCCTAAACAAGACAAAACCAGACTTAAAGGGTAAATGTACCTTAAAGAAATCCCGTATATGCGTCCTTCCTTTGATCTTGCACTGGTTATCTTACATGTGTGTACATGAACAAATCTTGCTACCGAGTTAAAAACGTGAAAAATAAAAATGTAACAATTCTGTCACAATCTGATTAAATAAAACTCCAACTGTAGTCCCTTGAAAAGACAGGTTTATTAGGTGGATATACGGTAAATACCTGAACTTCGTCAAAGAGTTGCACTTTGACAACAAGCTGTGTTGGGTTTGTCAGACACAGCGGTGTATGGCGGCAACAATCAGCATTTTTGAGAATTTTTTTAATCATTTATTATTCTTTTAAGAAAAGAAGTACAGAACATACTTTGGAAATGTGACAATATAAATCAGATTCTGAGGGAACAGGGAAAAGTGGGGAAACTGCATTACCTCATATCTAAAACAGCTGAGCTTTGCAACTCTAAAATCAGTGTTACATATTTCATTATAAAATAAGGCGTCATACTTAATTAGCCAAATGTTCCAACATCATCAGACTGATCATTCTTAAGTTTCACAAACAAAATATTCTTGGAACTTTTTCCGCAAAAAAGCTTCATAAACTGTCGCACCAGTTGTCAATTTGAAAATGCTGTCTGTCTTAAACTCGTGTTTTTTCTTTCTCCATCAAACATCTTGGAAATACTTGTTGACATGGATAAAAGATGATCAGTGATGATTCATCTTTAACAAACGCTTTTTGGCAAGACCAAACGCAGATCCGTATAAGCGTCTTTGAGTTTCTAGAAAAGCGCGATTCAAGTAAAATGTATTATTATTATTATTAGTATCCAACATCAACATGAGACAGCAGAGTGTAACTCAACAAAGTATTTGTTTGCATCATTTCTGCACCCGTGGGAATATTTGCCACAATATTACATTAAAAATCACATCATGTGTTGCTTCTATTCAAGTCTAATATTTTTCAGCCAGGGTTATATTGTCCTCTTAGCTGCCTCGTCTGCTGTGTAATCAGCAGCAGACCCTAAACACAGATGTTTCAGGGTCAGCCAGCAAGACCTCTGACAATTGGTCACCACCTCTCACTGCGTGTAAATCACAGCCAATGTCAGAGTCTCCAAAACCCATGGGTATGTGGGTGTTCCCCTTGCCAAACAACACGAGTTATGAGCCGATAGTGGTGGCGTTTTAATGCTGAATCCTTCAACCTGACATTTTGGGGTTGTTTGTAAAGGCTACGTCCTCTGGAGTTTAAGCTGAAAGCTGGCACTCATGAAATATACAGTATTCTGTTGTAATATTACCACTTTGTTGAACAAAAGTTGTGATGTACTCATGTGAAATATCTTACTAATTTCCTTTTGTTGACTTGCGACGCGCTGATATAATAGCACGATCACCTGTGGAGCGTTTAAAAACATGCAACCGTCGTCGCTGTTGTCTGGCATCGTGGTTTGTTAGGGATGTTTTTGAAGCAGCGACTCGCCGTGTCAGATTATGCCACATATCCATTTGACTTTCATAAGCTGTTTACGCTTCAGAAAATGTGGCAATGGCTTCTCTCTTGTGCACAGGCTTTTACATATGTTGTGTGTCTCAGAAATGCTGCCCCAGTTATAGCTATCATTCTAAACAAAACAAGCCCACAAGGTTACATGAGGCTTGTCATTTTCTGCTTTCTTTTGTTATTTGCATCTTGTTTGGTATTTGAATAAAGCGTAGAGAGATCCTTTTAGTGCAGAGAGAAGACAGACATAAAAGTTGCAATGAATTCTTGTATCTATGAAGCCACGACACAAACTAATGGCATCTTTTTTATTTATTTTAACCTTCTCACAATAACCTAATCGCAGTCCAATTATTTCTCCATTCTCATGGAAAAAATCCAGAGTTCCGTTTTTTTTTCCTTTAAAGAGCCATTTCTGTGGATGTATTTATGGCTTATGTTTTACACAAAGCCTGGTAATAATGTGTTTAATGTGGACAATATTGCTTACACATGGGCTCTTATTAGTGAGTGGTAGTCTGGTCTCAGGATCAGTGGCAGTATCCTTAAGGGATGGCCTCTCTTAAGCAAGGATGAAACAAGTGCATGTGAAAAAAAAACAGCGTGAGTCCTGTTCAAAGGCGCAGACGAGTTCTGACTGGATTTACATTTATTGACCGATCAAGCTTTCCTCCCCCCGCCTCCTCCCCTCCACCCCCTTTTTTAATGCTCTTTTTCCTTTTTTTTGCTCCAGGACAAAGATTCAAACTTAATTGCAGTGGCTGTTCCACCAACTGATCACCAATGTGCCAACAAAAGCCTCCCTAATAGGCGCTTCATTAAGGATTAGAAAGTCTCTATTACAAAACAAATTAAGCATGCTCTGATCTTAACCTATAGGTCGAACGGCATTACAGCAAAGTTTAAGCTGTTAGATGGCTGAAAAACTTATTACGGGTTAGCGCTGAGGTAGCAGTTTGGTATTGATTTTACGATAGCTAGGTATGATGATTTATGGAGTGCTTGTGTCAGTATAACAAGCTGAAGGACACACAATATCATCTCCAACA
The DNA here is from genome assembly GCF_900634415.1 of Cottoperca gobio. Classification (NCBI taxonomy): domain Eukaryota; kingdom Metazoa; phylum Chordata; class Actinopteri; order Perciformes; family Bovichtidae; genus Cottoperca; species Cottoperca gobio. Next base: position 17,669,368 of record NC_041375.1, read on the forward strand.
TCATTAAAATTCAGAGGTCTCCAGAGCTAGCTCATCAAGTACTGTTCACCACCTTGGAATTTCATACAGACACACATACACACACACACACACACACATATATAGTTAGAAATATCAGGATCAAGATAAAGTGTGTATTCACTCAGGCTTTCAGCTTTGTACAGTTTGGACCACTTTGATGCAGTGCTACATTACATTGTGAGTATTTCTTTTTTTTACAAATTTTTTTTTACCCTGTTTTGTATTTAATTTGCAGCATGCTTATAGTCTGATAGTCTGTAAGCTTGGTTAATGTTTATATCAATCGTACAGCACAGCAGTTCAAAAGGTCTACCCTCACAACAATCAGCGCCTTGGTCTCTGAGCAGCCGCTAACACAGTCAGGGCTGTAAAATGTGTGGTACACTAGAGCCCCCTGTGGGCACATGGCAGTAATGCTGGCTGGTAGTAATGAGACACACTTACTTATATTTGGATGAGGATTTGTTGTTGACAATTTGTCCCAATGTTCATGATGAACATGATCTGCCTGCTGTTGTTTATTGTTTCTAAGCAGTTTTCGATAATAATCTACAACGATCTTCATTCTTAACATGACTCAATGGAAATATATGTTTTTGTCTTTGTATGCTAGAAGTCACTTTTTTCCACTAATGTTGTAAATACTTAAACTCTAAATAAGACACGAAGCACAAAGTGGTGTTCTTTAGACTTTTTGCAATCATACATTCGACACTTTTAAGGTCCAAATACTTGATTTAAAAATATGTTCCATGAATTACTCTTGTAAACTTAGTCAGGCTGCCAAGTATAAAATCAGTAATTAATTGAAATTGCACTGTCCACAACATTAAGCTACTTTGCTAAGAGAATGCGTAGTACAGTAATAAGGGGAGGTGATCATTCAAAAGCAAACAAATCATTTAGCTGTCATTTCACAGAAACACCCATCCTGCTTCCCCCTAAAAGAACCCCAACAAGGAGACTTCAGACTACCATATCAGGTCGGGCTGTCCGAGGATCGGCCTGTGGGATGAAGGTAAGCTTCTGGGCTTCTGTGTATGCCTCTCTCTGTCTCTCAGATTCCTCTGGATCCACCCCCCTCCTGGATCCCAGATTCTCTCCATCATCTCCTCCAACCGTGAGGTCTAACCGGCAGGGCAGGGGCGTGTGGGCGGACATGCTGGGCGCTGGCAGCGTGCTCCGTCTGCTAGTGAGTAATGCGAGTACAGAGGCGACCAACTCCACCCCCACACCACCCCAAACACACACACACACCCACACATCTCACACTCTTAGAAAGAGATGGGCCATAGATAGAGAGGCAGGCACTCCTGCTGTGACTTGGCGCACCCCACTGGACAGCTGGAGACTTAGGGGAAGGAGACGCTGCCAAACATGCCTGACAGAGCAGGGCAGTGCTGGAGGTGCAAGGCAGGGCGAGGCCTGAGGTGGCTCCCATACCTGCAGCTGATCACCGACCCATCATCTGTAATTATCTTCCCTTATATACCAGCGAGATAAAAACAGGGATGGTGCACACACACACACACACACACACACACACACACACACACACACACACACACACACACACACACACACACACACGTGCACACTCACATGCACATTTATAATCACATTAACAGGGTATGAAAACAGACCAGTGACCAACCAGCGGAAACCAATGAGTTTGGAATGAATGCACCTAATTATGTATCTGATGAGGAAGTTGCATCTGCTATAATTATTTATATTGATATAGTTGTGCCACAGTAATAGGCATAATGTGCTCCAGCTATGTTGAGCTAATGCCAATTATATTATATAACAACAACAATTTGCTCAAACTGTGAACAATAGTTATTACTAAACCCATTGTATGAGTCATATTTATGTTTGGCAAATGAAAGTAATGTTGACTTATTGCTGCAACTAATGATTATGTTCATTATTGATTAATCTGCTAATTATTTTCTAGATGTTTTTTGACTAATAGTTTTGTCTAAGAAATGAGAAAAATGTGAAAAATGCCCATTATCATTTTTTCAGTACAGTACAAAACCCAAAACTGTTCAGTTTATCATACATATACAGACGTATATCACAAAGAATATATAAATATATATATAAATTATATATAAAATACTATAAAACCCGATCAAATGTGTTGCTGATGAATGTTTTCATTTCATTATCATATATTTTAAGAGCTCTTGAGAAATATGAGAAGATGGCATTAGGAAATGTTCAACCAAGCCAACAATTCCCAAATTCTCCCTCTCCAGGTCAAACAGCTTGCACGCAGCATATGCAGATTAGAGCAAAGTGTTGCACTCTACATTGAGACTCTTCATCACGACGCTGTCGGGCCGGAGCTATTTTACAACTAAAGCCTCTGATGCAGGATAGATCCCTCCCTGTAAGGAATAATACCGGTTTAATGTTATGAATATCAAGCTAAGCCCCCTGCGATGTGGCTGAGGCCCATTTTCTCTTCCTTCATTCTCAATCTATCTGCCTAATCTTGATTCATCAGTTAGTGCAGCCTATTATGGAGCCCTGACAGCATGCTTGGGTTCTTGATAAATGACACTGCTCAGGCCAGATTCAAAATGTGAGGCTCAAGTGCCAATTATCTATGCAGACCTGGTTAATAACGGGATCTCTTGTTAACTATCTGATCTCAGTATGTGCATCATTTGTCATGAAGGCCCGTGTTTACCTCAGAGACAGGAGCTCCCGAGACCTCCCCTGCCTAACATATGTAAAACCTGGATCTTTGTTCCTTTAATAACCTTTCATTAACAGCCTGACATCATGATTAAGTTTGGGTCCAAACATGCGCACAATGAGGTACACAATTACCCTCACCCACTCACAGAACTGCAGCAGATCACAGTCAGAGAGAATAATGAATATTGAGCCGGTGTTTGATCCATCCCACATCGAAAAGCCCAATTTGCTCGAGCACCTGGAGCTGTGCCGCTGCATGCAGTTTTTTAAGGTGATGATGGATACTCATGGGAGCTTATTTCCATGAGCACATCTTCTCCTGATTTGTAAAGATGATAAGTGCTTTGACCTTAACTCATCATTACAGCTCATTAAAGCTTTTGTTTGTTCCACCTTGGAAGAAGAAGCCGTTTTTAAATCAGCTCGTTGCAAAGCATTATGGCTCTTGACTGTTAAGAAGTTGGAAATGCTGCCGTGTCGGTGTTTTAGTTTTCATTTAGCAACTTCTCCGAGATCTCAAGGTCTCAGATTAATAAACAGTCGCTGTGGTCAGAAGTGCGGAGCAGCCGAGGGAGGTGAGATGCCCCCTGTCCTCTCTGAAACCCAAGCATTGCCATCCTGTCAGCCACTTCTTGATGTCTGGCTCACAGGCTCGCTGCTCGCTCTTAGTATGTATTCTCTTCCTGGGAAAGTAGCAAATAAAACATTTTGCAGGTCTGCAGAGCCAAGGGACTTTGTCTTCCATCAAGAAACACCTCTAGCTCGTAAGAGCAGACGTTGTAAAGTACTTCCAGACAGCACTTGGAACATTCCTTTTAACCTTAGTTGTCCAGAATGAAATATATAAAAAAAAAAAAAAAGATTCCTTGAAATAAATAATTAATCAGTGTGTTTTCTATTATTGCTTGGCTATGGAGTCAGTAGGAAGCCAGGTGGAACGATCAGATCTTCACAGCATCCCCACTTCCTGTCCCCCACAGAACGCTAGACTGTCTAGGCAGCATCTGCTGAGGAAAATAAAGCCCCTTTTCCTTCTCATGTAGAGAGGATCATTTGCATAATATCCCCCTCTGTAAGGTGAAAACAGAATAATAATTGGTTTGCCCTTTTCTCTCTGTGTGTTGTAAAACAGTTAGGAATTAATTTGAGGATAACTGTGCAATTAATTCTAAATGCTAAAGATGGTGTGGGGGCTTTGATTCAAAGGAGGGGAAAGGATATACAGACTGAGGTCATGAAACAAAGACTTTGTGTTTCTGCTGCTGCTAGAACTTGCTGCGTTTTAAAGAGTGCACATGGGGGTCTTGGAGTATTTGGTTGACAAACAGGGGCAACTTGCACGCTCATTTACCCCTCCACATCTATTATTACTCTGCCAGTTTAGTTCCAACTTGCTGTATATACTCAGCTGTGTTTGGAGATGCTCGTCTTAACGATGAATAATAGTGCTGCGGGGGAAAAAGAGTGCAGGAATACTAGAATTCATGAGTCTGTTTTTAACCTTGTTACACAATGCTGTAAATTCCACATGCATCCCCATTATAGCTAATGAGCAGCACTGTAATCAGCGCCTGACTGGGTGTTGCGTTTTTTTTTACACGAGTGCTGTGTTAAGAGTGAGGGAACATGCTCTGCCTTCCTCAGACAGATGTCAATAACAGCCCCTGTGTGTACACCGCTGAAGGTCAACATCAAAAAGGATAGTTTGACATGACAATAGAGTTGGTCTGACATTAGAGATGAGGAGATTTGACACGAGCATATATCTGTTGAGCTTCCATTTAGGCCAGCCGTGTGATATCGGGACATACTTTTTTAGTGCTGTAGCAGTGGCCCCGGACGTGTCTTCCCTCTCTCGTCCTATTAGGAGTTGCAGCTTCATTCCCCGACACTTCCACAGTGGGAAAAGAACACGCCTCGCCGTGAGTCCCAATTACACCTAATGATGGCGAAAGGATGGAGCACATGCAGATTGTGCCGCAGTTCCTTTGTCACGCCAGGCACAAGGCATGATCATTTATCACACCAGTCATATCCTGCACTCCTCCCTGAGCGCGACAATGAATCCCAGCACATCATCCATGCTGTTATTTGTGTTTAACTGCCAGGAAAAGGAAAATAAAAGGCCAGTTACAAGGCGTCGCAAGAACACGGCTGTATCCTGTGAGCAAAACGTGAGAGTCTTCGACATCAGGGAGGAAATGCTCAAGTTCTCAAGTCCTCAGAATACATCTGTCCTGGTGAAGTCTACACACACACACACACACACACACACACACACACACACACACACACACACACACACACACACACTCACAACTAGGCGCCTTTACCCCTTCTGTTAAGATAATTTTGTTTGTAATCAATGTTGGCTTTGATATCCAAATGAGACGAGTGTAAGGTCTGTGTGTTACATGTTGAGAGGCGGGGGAGAGCTTAGTGTGAGATTTGGAAGGTGCTGTGTGAGTACGCGTGCTGCAGCAGCAGATAGGCGGCTCGGCGCTTGTCAGTGGCTTTCTCCTAATCCTGGCCTGATCTTTGTGTTTGATCCGCAGCATGGTCCTGAGACAGCATGAGCAGCAGCTATTGCTGTAATTTAAAGTCAATATTGTACTCATGATCCCTCTCCCCGGGCTACCCGAACAGCCTCTCACCGCGATGGAGAAAAGTCATCTCCGCTGCTTAGAGGGAATCCTCAGCTTGAGTAGTTCTCTTTCCTCTCTGATTCTCAAAAGAAACCTGGACGGTGGGTTGTGTTTATTCCTGGAAAAAGAAGGATTTGAGATTATGTTTTCCTCTTAGCTGGTGTTTTATATCTTTCCTGACCGCTGACGTGCCATCTAAACCTTGTGCTACGAAGTGCTCGACTCACACAAAAACACAAAAAGATGCTGAACTAAACATTTCACGTGTCACATGTTTTATTGTCCTGCATAATTCAAAACATCAAATGTTTCCCGATCTTTGAGGAGCAAAATGTAAATAGAAATAGCACATGTTCACTGCGTGTATATATATATATATATCGCAATAGACGATATTACAATTGCTCATGAAAAGTTACTGTTTGTGACCATTCCTACAAACCCCATCAGAAATTGTTATCGACTCCAGGATCCAGCTAACAAGCCCATAGTGACATCAATAGCTTTGATGATTCATTCAGAAGCACTTTAATAGATCTAAGATTAGAAATGGGGGTCTCATCCACAAATCTCCTCCTGTGTTATTACACTGAGAGCTAAGATATTTATCCTATGTGAACGACGTGAGATATATAAGGGTGGCTCAAGGGCCCATTAAATCCATACATGTCATGATCTGCAATGTGTTACACTAAAACTTTCGACAAAATGCGTTGCTGACAAACACTTTGATTGAGGCTGTACAGAGCTGTAAATTCAAGAGCCAGGGTCAGTGAACTCTCGATAGATGGAGGTGAAATGTCAAAAATTGATTCCTTTAGTGGCCACAATTTGTCTTGATATAGTGTGAACCTTTTATTATTTGGCGTGGCGTTTCTGAAGGTTTTGGTTTCAACCAAAAGGCTGGTGACCGCGCGCCGATTACCACGTGCAATCAGAGGAGGAAGGGACCAATCATTTTGATTGTTGTAGCAGTATACGTTTCAGAAAGGTTAAGGGGCCTTGTCCTATAGGAATACGCCGAGTTGTTGGGAGATTGGTTGGTTGATGAAACCACCCATGCATTCTCGTTCTCCATGATAGCACTTTAGCATACGACTAGCCGACTAGCATTACCTCAAATGTGCTCCTCAAAGTTAAATGATCCGGTAATTAATTCAAGAAGCGTACTGTATGTGAGCAGTCTGGCAGATAGTATTCATATTAACAAGTTCCCTTTTCTATTGTTGTGTCCTAACAACCTCGATTTGCTTAAAACTAAAAACAATCTGATTGTGGGGTGAGATTATTTTGCTTCTTTTCCATAAATTGAATTTAAATCAAAAATGATACTGGGGAATATAAAATAAAATAATAAACTTTTCCTATCTATAGGCCCTATTTGTTTTATTTTTTTACATAAATATAGTCAGCGACTTGTACGTTAGATTGTGCGCGGCTACAATAGCATTAGCATCGATGACTTCATTACGTTAAATGTATAAAATGTGTGAATGTTGGCCACATCGTTTAAAAACACTGACATCTTTTCAGGATGCTAAAATGCTTATCATACAGGACGAGTCGACCGATGCTTACTGCGAGGTAGCATGTAGCTAATACTGGGCGAGAACTCTTTTGAATACTGGACGCAGTTTTGTTCAACTAAGTAAAACAAACTAGCAAACTAAACTTGCAGTTGATTCTGATAAACCATCTTACTTATACCAACTTGACCATCTTGACTGATGCACACGCACACGGGAAAGTAATGGAAAGACTAAACAGCTTCTTGATTAACAGTTGTCCTTGTAATGTTGTCATATACAACCTGAGCTGTGCAGGGTGCTACTGGACTGCTTCTGAAATCTCTTTATAATTATTCTCTTGATCTCATGTGGAAGCATATTGAGTGAACAACGCTGACACCCCAGGGTGCTCCTAGTCCTGCAAAATATCCTTATATTCTCTGTATATTGTGAAACCACACAGAGCTAACTGTCAACGCTAATGACTCCCACAAAATGTTCTGCAAACACTTGCATGGTGCTGGATCTGTGAGGGTGCACAGATCCAGCACCATGCAAACACTTGCATGGTGCTGGATCTGTGAGGGTGCTCAGATCCAGCACCATGCAAACACTTGCATGGTGCTGGATCTGTGAGGGTGCGCAGATCCCACACCATGCAAACACTTGCATGGTGCTGGATCTGTGAGGGTGCGCAGATCCCACACCATGCAAACACTTGCATGGTGCTGGATCTGTGAGGGTGCGCAGATCCCACACCATGCAAACACTTGCATGGTGTGGGATCTGTGAGGGTGCGCAGATCCCGCACCATGCAAACACTTGCATGGTGCTGGATCTGTGAGGGTGCACAGATCCCGCACCATGCAAACGTTTGCATGCAATCTGTTGAGTACATTTATCAGACTTCTAAGAAATGCCAATTTGTGATGATCACACCACATACAACAAAGATCTTTAAATCTTTACTTTTGTTGTCATATTTGAGGTTTCAGCTTTGAATTGGTATTACTCTGTCAGTCACCACTGAAGCTGTACTTTTCCTCCCTGATGATGTAGTTTCTATAAATCATTGTTAATCTGTGTTATGAGCATCTTCAATAATTCTTCTGCCTTCTGACACAAGATTAACCTTTAACCTTCTCAATGGCAATTTAACTTAATTTAGCCCTTGAGCAAATCTTACCCTGTAACACCAAATTATTTAGATCAACACTAAACTAGCTTTAGGACAATGTCCATGAACACCAGTTGTGTGTGTGGGAGTTACTGCAGCACTCAGTTTAATCCGTACGACACAGACGTACGTCAGTGGCCCATTTATATCTTAAATGACTAGTTTAGTTAACCTTCCTGTTTAGTCTAACATATTGTTATGACAGCAATAGTGCACTGCATAATTTCCATGGCATTAGCATCAGTCATCAGCCCGCCCGCTATAAATACACCTGACAGCAGAACTGTTTCGGAAGTGTTCTTCGCAGGATAGTGCACAGGACTCCAGAGGTGAGGTACTTTGATAGTGCAGCTCATGAAATATTTGCTGACTTCTATCACCTATGGGACTACTGTTCTGATGGAGCCAATGATATGTGCCCCTATTAGTCTCTAAGGAGGTTTCCTAGCCCACTTTCACCCGTTCCGTGCCAATTAAGTAGCAGAATTATGTATATTAGTTGGAGTCACTTGCACTTCCATGCAAAGGAATGCGTATGTGGAAGGATGACAGAGGGATAGCGTTGAATAATTGGAGTGAATTTTCAGAGCCCTGGAAACTCAATCATATGCTGCCATATGCTAACTATTTTTAACCTGTTCCTTCCTCCTCCTCCTCCCTTCATACAGTCCACTGCAGAAATCAAGAGCAAACTCTTGCTCTGCTTTTATGAAGAAAAAAGTCCACATGACAACGAAGGAGGTTGGTTATAAAAGCACCCACATTTAATAAGAGCCCATTTTGAAATGTTAAAAGTTGTAACTCACACTTTCTTAAAATAAACTTGTTTTTAATCATTTGTCTGTATGTCAACGACTTTCATACTCATGTCTAATTATCATTTTCCCTCCATCAGTGATAAACAAGTAAATGAATCCCAAATGCTACGCATGAAAAAGCATTAATTGAGCTCCTCAGACTTTCTGTAAACTCATTATGTCATGCTTGGCTTGTCATCCATACAATGCTCACAGGCAATGGCTCTTTAGTCTTCTTTATGGAGCCGGGTGGTTTGTGGAAATATGGAGTGTCACAAACAGACCTCTAATCCTCACAGACACTTCCCACAGTCATCAGTATTCTAATGACTCACCACCGCCGTCCCAGGGTGTTTATTTTTAGAGATAGAGAGATTGATGAGATGCTCATATCATCCTTAACCACCAACTAATTAACTAATTAGGACATTCAAATGAAGACTTGCTCTGGATAATGCAGCGTGGCTTTGGCATGGGCAAACAGCTCTTGATTCTAACTGCTTGACTCAGCTTCAGGGGGATGGTTGATTGGGGGGGGGGGGTTCAGCATCATGGACTCTTGCTCGCGGTTCATGTCCGCCTCGTTGGTGCCAAATAGTTCTGTTACATTATTGATGAGCGCAGGTATTGATCGGACAAAAATGGCGCAGCATTGGATGACCGCAGCAGCCCCTGTGACACTGATGCTATCAACTGAACATCTTTTATATTCATGTATTCATACACTAATCAGAGCCTGTGTGCCTCCTTACAGCTTCTCACACAGGTGTACATGAAGAGACCTCATGTAGATCAATGATTTGTCATCACACCCCGACCGCACCAATCTATCCCCTTCATTGTCTGAAAATGCTCTCTTGTTGTTCAAGAGCTCCAATGATTTTCAATCACGCTCCACTTAGGATGACTTTGAACTTTGAACTCGCCTGCTTTGGAGGTGAAAGGCCTTGAAGACCTCGCTGTCTGTATTATATTTAGTTTCGTTTTTTTTACCATTGACTCATTCACCCGTTCACCTTGTTCTCACCACGTTTACCGTCTCTCTTGCTCAGACCTGTATCACAATCCATCTATTTGCACTGATTGTTAACCCAGCAGGAGTAATGTGTCAGCATTCTGTAGGAGACGTGAGCGACTGCTGTTGTAAGTCAGCTCCTTAAGAAGGCTAACGTGTACAGCAGCCCACAGTCTCCTGATTATGATTGAAACGATGCACCTCGTTCTCAGCTTGTTTTGCAAGAGAATGCTTTTGACACTAACAGTCGAGGGTTTAATCCCTCATGGCTCTACTTTAAAGGTTAATAATCCTTTTAATTAAAGGATAAGCCTGGTATTGAACACAAAATGTAATTACCAACGGATTACCAGCGGGATGAATATAGCCATAGCAATTAGTCCAATAATTAAGGTTTTAGTGCTGGACAGAGATGATAGCGCTCCGGTGATGTGTCATAAAATTCATAGAGTTGTTAGGACGCTGTGAATATGTTGGTTGCAGCTTTACAGCAGCGCGCCTGCATGTGCGCTCGGGGTGGCGTTGAAACATGGCGTCCCAGTGGATGGAGCCGCAACAGCTGTTCTTGCCTGAGCCTGGTGTTTCGCTCAATATGATCGCTCCATCAGCAAGCCCACTCTCCAAACAGCCGCATCTGCATTCATCAAACATACTTATCAATAAACAGGGCCGCGCAACACATAAATGATCTCTGAGAGGGAACAAAAGAGCAAGCCTGGAGAAAAAAAATGTCAGCCGTACACTTTAATCACTGATGTTGTTAATCAATAAAACAGCTTCATATCTTTTAATTAAAGTTTTATTCGCAGCAAATGTTTGCTGAATCTGTCTGCATGTCTTTTGTTTTTTTCATTAATGGGACCAGTTGTGGCGGGGGAATGGAGGTGGCAGCTGCTGATGACCAGTCACGATGGGGCACTTGTGTTTGTAATTGCATTTTGTCACCTACAGAGGGTGTTAAGAATCCTTGTTAAAAGCTGGGGGAAATCTCACAGTAACAATTATTGTAGAGCAAATTACCAGGTAGGCAATATCTAAGCTGTCAGGAAAGGTTAGGAGAAATGAGAGGAAGAAGATGGACTATTCAGACATTCATCATGGCCATAGTTGCCACTTCCAAATTGAAAATTGGAGGGAATGCATCCTTCATTTTCTCAAAATTTGAACGAGTTAGTTCTGATTATTGCTATGATTGACAGAAAGGCCTGGATAAATAAATAGAATGGTAATTTATTTCTGTGCTTGTTGCCTTAGATCCATTCCCACGTATCACTTCTTCATGTGGCCATGTGTGCAGGATCAGACGGCCCACATGAACATGTATGTGAACAGGCACTACATTATAGATGCACATGAACATGTATTAATAGTTGTAATCTGGCCTTGGATGGTTTTTTGGGAGGAGTTCTTCATTGGCACTGGCTGCAGTGGTACCATTGCACAGCGTTGCCACATGAGAGTTTCACTCTACCATCTGTCTCTTTAACTCCGTATATTACATTTATACCACACGCTTGGAAATGTAGCATCCTCGTTTTAATGGGAATGTGAGGCAACCGTAAAATAAATATTCTCTCTTTCCTCTGGCAACCGGGGTGTAGATGGAGCCAGGAGCAGCGTCCGTGTTCATTTGCAACAACATTGTCCTTTGAATTCCATTTATGGCGAGCTATAAATTGAATTATTGAAAAGCTATTGTTTGTTGCATGAAATCAGCGACGCAGTAAAGGGGTTAAAGTCAAAGAGTCATAAAAACAATAAGCAAGAGTGGGGGAAAAAAATCTACTCCAATCAGGATTGGGTCAATATTTAGCCCCTCACCATATCACAGGATTTAATAGGACATGCTCCATGTGTATTTATGGATTGCAGACATCTGCTGAAAATGGGAAAAGGTTTAGGCGTTATTAATTCTGGATTTTAAAAGTTTTGCTCAGTAACACATAGGTAACTTTAAGTTTTTTTTGGGTTGGAGAGATTTTGGGACATGATCTCATTTGGTAGAAAAAGTAGGCCTGAGTGTGAGAAGAACTTCTGCCTGTCCTGTGGGTCAGACAGCCTGAAGTAATGAAATGTTTTTGTAATTCATTCGAAAACACATTTTAACATATTGTTTACGTTCACTATATGTGCAGTATAGAGATGAAATGATTACTCCATCGACAGACAATGTATCTGCAAATATTTTGATAATCTCTTGAAGGTCTACCGTATTATTTAATGGCATCTAGCGGTGAACTGAATACCCCTACGCTACAAAATAACGCGAAAGAACCGTTTCAACCTACGTGGAAGAGTCGCTCACGATGTAGATATGAAGTGTCATTCTAATTTCAGGTGATTGTACACTAATTAAAACATAATTATGAATATTGTATTAAATGTCTGCCGATAATCCCCCTTTAATACTACACACTGGTCCTTATAGTCATTTAAAAAAATGTAAAATTGTGTTTTCATCAATATTTGCAGGTTTTCTTTGTCTTCTATCATAATGACTGGAACATTTTTGGTGTTGTGAACTTTGAAGACATCAATGTGGGATTAGGGAAATGTAACGTTGTAATGTTTTTTGACATTTTATGGAACAAACGATTAATCGATTGATTACAAATGTACCAAACCATTAATCAGCCTTAACCAGCGGAGCTAGAAGTACTCACATCCTTTACTTAAGTAAAAGTACAGTATTACTTCAGTGTTATTACAAGTATTATCAGCATATTTAAAGTATCAAGAGTAAAAGTACTCATTATGGAGAATGGTGTTATATTCCGTTTTTTTTATCACCAATGAAAACATGTAAGAGCATTTTAATGTTGTAGCTCATCAATGTATTGTACTTTGTATACTTCTAGATAGAGTAGTAGTATAGTACTGCATCATACCATGTCAGCATATCCTGTTTGTTTTAATGTAAAAAGTATCCAATTAAATGTAGTGGAGTAAAAAACGCACAATATTCTCCACTGAAATGTAGTGGAGTGGAAGTATAAAGTAGCATACAATGGGAATACTCAAGTTAAGTAAAAGCAGTTGAGTAAATGTGCTTAGTTAAAAAGAAGATAATGAAATCGATTATAGTTGCAGCCCGAGTATATTCTTGTAATAAGAAATATCTTATCACATTGCTTCTGTTTAGTCATTTGCAAGCTGTGACCATTGTTGATTCAAGGTGAGACCTGATATTATTGCCGTACAGGCTTGTGTTTTTATTGTTGTTATTTTCAAGAATGGGCCCATTTTGTCATTTAATTGAGGCTCATGGGCTCGGCTGTGAAACGGCACACGGGGGAATAAGACGTCAAGTGGCTGAATTTCCACAGCTATTAACTGTTCCACACTCAATTAGAATGCATAGGATCCTGACATTTCATAACTTATGGGTCTCCAGGCTGATATAACCCCCCCCCCCCTCCGCTATAAAAGGAGCCACATTCTGAAGACACAGAGCCAGATACTTACATCCTCTTTGAGATTTAAGCGATTGGGAATTTTTGCAGTGCACAATCAAGGCTGGTTAAAAGGCCTGCATGATGTGATAAAAATCTTCCAGGGGACTCGGCGTTATTGCTGCCGTTTCTGTGTTAGTGTGGCGTAAACATATCGTGCTGTTTTGCACCGTGGATGCCACAGATGACTCCTTTTTGAAGCTACGCCTTCTCTAACTATCAATTAAATTCCGTTTCATGGCAGCATTCTCATGTTTGCATGTCCGATAAATCATGTTGCATACCAGAAATAACAAGAATGCAGGATACATGTATGACACCGTTGTGATGCAACATGAATATAAAATATGAACAGCCGCAAATTCGGCCACTTAATAGAAACTGGGATTTGTTGTGATGCTGTGAGTCATCTTGGGAAAGGTGATCCTGACAATCAGAATTATGATGATAGAAATGTACTTTGATTGCTGTTTAATTTTCTTTGGTGATCTCTCACCGCCACTATAACTCAGTTTGAGAACAGACAGGTCCTATTTGCCAGGTAATTAATAACCGGCCGCTGAGGCAAGATTTAGCTATTATTTCTAATATGGTGTGTGATTGTAAAAAAGCACCTTTTCCAACAGTACGATTGCATTCATTTATATCTTGTTATTTTGTAAATGCTTTTTCCAGAGCTTTAATTTATACAAAGTGAAGGCAAATCTCCAGCTCAACCATCAGTAATCTAATTTAAAAAGAATCTGCTGCTATCTGAAGGGTTACCAATTAAATCAAATTGATTGCCTGTATAATTTGGTATATTACAAAGCGCAGCGTTAAGCTTCCATTATGCTGGGCATTGAGCTGGTCGCTCCTTTGAGTTTTTCAACTTATTTTTCATCATAACACTTTAACATAAAAGCCTGTCAGATCCTTAATCACTTAACTCATGAATAGCAGCATGTAATGTAGAGGTGATAAGTTTTAAGAGCGTCACTACTAATCATAAAGTACCTAACATGGATTAGCAGCAGAGCAAAGAAATTGAAGTCAGAGGTTAGGCAATAGATCATGCTTTCTTTGGGTTCTCCGTTGGTGGCAAACCAATAAACTTAAAATAGGTGAGGCCCTCTGCCATGAACAACAAAGCGCCATCAGCCGTACTTCCAAGGTGGAGCCTCCTATAGGTCACTGCTGCTGTGACTCTCGACAATATGACAGATTAACGACAACAGGTTGAGCCCTGCACTTTCGGCCGCCCACAATCTCAATTATGTCTGTCTTAATGTACACTGAACAGCCACAATCGCAGGGCCATGGACAGGGTAAACACACTTGCAGGAAGCAGACTAGTGACAGGATAATAAAGTGCCATGATTGATTCAGCTCGCTGTGTGCCAGATCGGTTTATTGTGTGGGCGGAGTGGTACCAGATTGTGTAGCTTTCTGCGTTGAGCTATCTGTTTTGTTACAAGAGTGGAGGAAGGTGGAGTGATTATATGTAAATATGTGTGTGTGTGTGTGTGTGTGTGTGTGTGTGTGTGTGTGTGTGTGTGTGTGTGTGTGTGTGTGTGTGTGTGTGATGTTTCTGTATTTATTTCCTTCACTAGCTCTTTACTGATTTTGTATTTTGAAACACATTTGACTGTTGAGGAGGAGGAAGTATCCGGATCTTTTTATTTTAAATTGAAGTAACAATCGCACACTGTAGACGCACATCATTACAAGTAAAAGTGCTGCAATGAAAATGCAGAAAATTGGCCCCTTTGAAAGTTATAGATATCACATTATCATTTTACTGTTGTGGTTTGAATTTGAACAATTGTATAAAAGTTGGTTCATGTAATCTGTAACAATGTATTATATTTTGTAACTTCATTCTCACATTTTGTATATAATAACCTTAATCTGCAAAGTAACTAGTGACTATAGCTGTCAAATATATGTACGGGTGTTTAAAGTACAATATTTTCAGGCTGCATTATCAATTAATATCCTGCTTACTTTCTAACGAATAGTGAAAAAAGAATATAGTTAAGAAATGTCTGGAACAATTAATCTCGCTTTGATGGATTAACTCAGCGCTACAATATTTCCCTCTGAAAAGCAGCGGAGTACAAAAATAAAGTATCATAAACACTTCTATTTCAATTCTTTTTTTATTTCTACAATAGGTTTTTATGATTCCAAGATACAATATGTTTTAGAAATGATTTTTAAAAGTTTTTTTTTTTAAGTTAACTGGCTGATATGTGGCCAGCAGCGACTGTTTGTCTGTGCTCGTGGAAAGAGAGTTAATGTATATTAATGGGGCCTGTAAAAGCAACTAATTGAGCATTCCGGATCTTGCTGAGTTGGGGATCTGTGAGTGACATTGTGCAGCTACAGGACCTCCACCAGCCTGCCTTTATTAGCTCTCTGAACTGAGATGTAGGTCACCCCATTAAAAGCAGGAAGGGTTTTTCCACTAAATATTGCTGTGACAGCCTCATATTTGACACCCCAGTCTGTGAGCAGTGCTTAGGAGACATTTGCAACAGCCGCGCGCGGTGAACAGCTCTCAGTAAGGAGACGTTATATAATGGATTGCCCCTCCAAAAAAGTTAATCCTAGTTTAAAGCGGTTTAATTGAGCACATTAAAATGCAGCCATATGCATCCCATAAAAATCCACAGCGTTCCAGTGCAAAGTAAACATGCCTTGAAAATCACTTTATGTGTAACAAGTCTCATATCCAAGTGTTGCTAATGTCATTTTGTTAATGATGGAAACAAAGCCTGCATTTATTTTTTGCTTATGTGATTATTTTCATATTAGTTTAAAAAGTGACACGTTGATGGCAAATAGGCTCAAGGGTTGGACATTATGAACCCGTCATTAGATTAAAAAAAAGGAAAATAAAGATTTGTTTAAAAAAAAAAGAACAAAGCTTTGACACGTATAATACTATTTAAATAAAAAAGCTCACGCGTTATATTTTGGAGCTACTACTGGAATAAACCAAACTAGACAGAACACACTAAATCACCATCTAAAACAGTAAGTAGTAGGGCAATAATATTTCAATAGGGGGCAGCACACCGCCATTACAGATTGGCCTTTAAATCATATTTAATTGCTCTTTTGTGTAGTAGTCTGCATCTGCAGTTTGACTGGAGCTTGAAACGCACAGTTCTTCTAATCTCCTAAACTGTGTACACCATATACTGTCTGTCTATCAAATACACTCTCCATATGCCGTCCTTAACAACCTTCTGTCTGCCGATACTAACGCACACGTCTTTGTTAGGTGTTATGATAAAAACAGACAACAGTACATCTGAGTAATGGATCACAGTAGGAGGTCAAGCAGATTCCTCTAAAGTGGCCGGCTCGTTTTCTTTTCCTGTCACCAGCTTTGGGTGGCTTTTACTAAAGTGTCATAAGCCATTTCATTGTAAATCTCAGTGACCTTGAAGTCACTAGAAAAAGCACAGATCCGTAAACCAATCATCGCACGGCTGCCCCTGTCAGCCACGCTCCTGTTCACACAGTCGCTGCCTGAATTTCCTGATGTTAAACAGAGGAAGGAAAGAGAAATAAAGATCAGTTCACGCTTCTGTTTGTGAGAATGTGTCAGTTTTAAACTTTATTTAAAAATCCAGCCAATATTGGCATAATAATAGTACTGCTGTCGGGGAATTATTAAATACAATCTCTGTTCAGTTGAACATTGCTAAGCGCAGGGCGTCCAGTGGATATAGAGGTGTTTCAGACTTAGCTAAAAAGTCAGGATAAGGACTAATGATACTGCAAGCCTCAGCATTTCTTAGACCACGTCCAACTGCGCTGCTCACCAGCTGCACAAAGATCAGTGTTATTATGGATTTGTTGAAAAATCCATTTTGTGAATGCTAATGTCCTTTATATCTTTCAGAGATAAAGAGCGCTTGGTGCATTTCTGTGGGGTGATTTCCAGCGGTATCAGAGATCTGCTTGTCTACTCCTGCTGTGGATTATTGGACCAGCTGCTTGAAGGCTGTCTACACTCTCAATGAAACAGCTTTTCAGGTTCTCTGCACGACCCACGCAGGTTAAAGAATCGTGTTCACAAGCAGAGTCTTTGCGGCGTAGCGCTTTTGTGTGCAGGTCTGGAAAACAAGTGACCTGGATTCAGTTTCCACCTGATTTTCCACCTGTTCTCCAGTTTGCTCGGGGAATAGAACTGCAAGTGTTATCACGGTGTACGGTAATCACTGTTGTAATTATTAACTGTGCCACCCAAGAGAAATGGCACCATCATATTTTGTTGCCACACTGGCTATTTAGAAATAGCTTTCTGGTGATGATGTAAACTGAGTCTACTATTCCTGCTACATGTCGCCTCAGAAAACCGTGAATTGATCAAATAATATAGAACGTAAAGTGGAACAAATAACGCTTTTAATCAATAGTATGACTTATTATACATCAGCAGAAAAAACAGGACTGTAAAAGACTTATCTTGGAAAGCCCTTGATGATGTAGCCTTTATGCCGTATTAGAGAGGAATGCATATTACACGCACAGGTTCTGAGCCGTAAGCCTGCTGTACATGTTTGGGGCTTTATAATAAGGACCCCAGGTATCCGAACTTTACGTCTTTTAAGGAAGGGAAGGTGATGTGTTAACAGTTAATAAATAAAACAGGATCCACTGGAGACACAGAAAACATTGTTTATACCAAATTCAAACTAATCGATATATTTCTCCCAACGGGGAAAAGCTGCTTTGCGTCGCACTGGGATAAACTGTGTGTGCGGCTGCTCTGTGTGAGTGAATTGTCTTGTTGAATAAATACGATTTGTTCTCAGGTCTGTCTTTAAAAGAGATTTTGATCTCGACGAGACTTATCGAAGTAACAAACTAGATAAATGGAAAGTGGGCTTATCAGTCCGTCATGTACATAAAGATCATTCTTGTATAGTATAACATCCTGAGTCTAGTCTGCAGCAGTGTTGGGTGTTATAACGTTCTGTAGTTCAGTCCTTGTTTGAATGATCAAAACGGTCAACAAGTGTCGTAGTAAGACTTGTAGTTAGATTTCTTTTTCAAATGATAGCCCAGATGTTTCCTTAAGAGGCGATGTAATTTATCAATTAGCATTAAGTGAATACATTTAAGAGCGGGAACTGTCTTAAGTGATGTACGTGAGAAAGCAGAGGTGCGGATGAACTGTTGCCCTAAAGGTTGTGTATCCTTGGTCTTGAGCCTCAGTAGTTTCGTGCAGCATCCAGGAATGGAGATTAGCATGGAGCCATCAGCAGCGCTGCAGTCCCTCCCTACCCTGCTTCTCCTGTCAGACCGCCTCCTCCCTGCTTGTCAGGAGCTCCGACGAGGAGCTGTAAAAACCTTTTCCCCTCTCCTTAACAACTGCAAAACAACACGCACACACCCCGGCTGAGGTGCCTGCTTTTCTGAGGCCTCTGACAGGACGTGCTGCAGGCACAAATTGTAATTCATAAAGGTTAAGGGGGTCAATGCCTTTTATTACCAGTCTGAGTGCATCCAGCTTGATGGGGCGGGCATGCAAATGGAATGTCTCAGAGTGTTCTATGCAAGAACTCAGACAGCGAGTGCGTGCGTGCCTCTGAATGGGAGGAAGTAAAAGGTGGTGGGGGGTGCGTGAGATCGGCTGCTCTCTCCACCTTCCACAGCCATGTAGGACCACGCAGCCGCTGCCCGGTTAATTAGACAGTATGACATTGACCTCAGGTAGTTAACGGCCACTTTGATATGTGCCGTCTTGCAATTAATATATTGTAAATCTTCATGTTTTATCATACGGCTAGCTCTGACCTATAAGTGTCTGCATAACACTTGGGTCTACAATACATTCTTACATTTCACATTTGCATTAACAGAAATACAATATCAGCAGTGTAAAATTACAGATCTGTCATATTTGTTTTCAAAGCTCTCTCTTTCTGCACTTACATAATTAACAGGAAGATTAAGAGGGTTAGACCGAACCAGGTACAGTATCACAAGAAGAGGGTGAAAGCATTTTATCTATGGGATACTTAATGAGATGTATATTAAGAACGGAAAATATTATGCTCTGGTTAAATCTATGTTTCTCATCTCTTGTGTGCAGCTACCATGACCCCGGCAACAAAGGCTATGATTACATTAGACCCTATTGCACCCTCTGCTGGACCTTTATGGAAGTGACCTTATTCTGGGTTGCGACCATATAGAGTCGGTGGTAATGTCCAAACTATTCTTAGTTTCAGGCTGAACTGTGCATATCATGATGCAATAACAGGTTTGTGACTTCATGATACAATAATTACTGGACACGAGCATACATAACGTAGTTTTGCCAGATTTTGTGACGTTTTTAGAAGTTTGGATTTGAGCCTTGCTCAGGTTATTGAATAATAGAATAGGGGAGAATATGATGTGATACAACAAAGTATGATAGAATACAACAGAATAGAATACAACATAATAGAATACAATAGAGTACATTATAATAGAACAGAATATGAACACAACAGACTCAGAATATAATAGAACATTATATAAAATAATTATAGAATCGGACAGGAGAGAACAGGAGAACGGAACGGGGATATAATAACTGGTATGTTGGTGATTTTTAATGCAATGCCTTCTTTTTCTACATGTCTGGTTCTTATATGACCTACTGACTGTTTGAATCTGTTTCTTCACGTTGGCTGTAAAGTTGAAATGATCATACCTGAGGAGCCACTGAGACATTCCTCTCTTAAAGCCAGCATGCAGCAAAGGCAGACTCCCTGTGCTCATTACCTTTCCATCACAGACCAGCTGCTGTGGAGTCATTCATCACGATTACAAATCCGTCCCGGTGTTGGTAGCCTACAGCTCCACCATCAGCCTGTGAGATGCACAGGCAAGACCCCGAGCCATCAGTCCCTCTGGGCAGAGTGTTAAATTCACACCACAACAGGTGATAGTAGTGGACAGCGGCAGGCAGCTTTTTGTTATGAGGGAAAAACTCATTTTGAAATACAGGCTGGAATCCTGCTTCCCCGCGCAGCCAGGATGGAGACTGTTTGACAAAAAGAAATAGGGTATTTCAGATGTGCTGGTGTCGCGTTAACTACAACATCAGAGTCCGCTTTATTGGCCAGGTACGAGTACACAAGCAAGGAATTTGAGTCTGGTTCTTTTTGTTGCTTTCATTGTACTTACACAGAAATACAATTTAAAACCAAGACGACAAAGCTGAACAAGAATAAACGTAAACAATTAGCTATTATATACATACAAGTAGGTAAAAATTAAATAAAACAATGAAGAACAACATACAATGTCTATAAGTCAGACATAAAGTAATATCATTATCACAATATCCTTAGAACACCTTTGAGACAAGGATTTCTCCTTCCAGCTACATTTTTAAACGACTGAGAAATGTGTCGCTGCACTCAAATGTACAGGAAAGGGAAGCACATTGTCTTTTATAAATTTGTTAGATAACCTTGTCTAAATTGCCATTATTTCCTGGTTTGACCCGCAGCCCAGAATTGACAGAACCTCGTTCCCACAGTAGAGCCAAGGTCTACTAAGAATGGATATCTTAATGTTAATGGTGACACCTTTACAGAGTTTTACTACGTCCTTCCGACAGAAATTCTTACAATAACAGTTTAATGTCTCATAATCAGACGTTTATATATATATTTTTTATTTATAAGTAGGTCATACAATACACTTTTATTATTAACACTCATTTATACATACAGATAGCAATGTGACTGAAGTCTGTTGGAACTTTTCTTAAGTTTGAGTTCAGCCAGTTGAAAGACTGTCGTGTGAATTCACCCCAAATGTACTACTTATTATGGTAAATAGAGATTTAAATAAATAAATAAAATAACTATAATATCCAAATGTTTGTCTTTGCGTAGCTTTAAAGTTGGAAAAATATTCTTATTCAACACTTTCTGACAATATCACATTTGGTATTCACATTGAAGCTATATATACATCTCTTGTTTGTTTTTTTAGTTGATCCAAAACAGACTCCTTGCTCATCCTGGGGCCCAGCCTCACAAAACAAACACATTATTTCCATTTGGGACTCTAAATTAATCTGCAGGGTTCCAGTTTGAAACCTCTGTGGAGTTATTTGCATTGCTACAGCACATAAACCCAAAGCTAAACATAACTAAGGCTGGATTACCAACCTGCCCCAGGGCCCCAGACACTCACGAGCCCCAGAGGTAAGAGATTCATTGTGTGTCAGATCATTTGTGGTAGTTTGGTGAATTGCAAATGTGCTTTGAAATATGCACCAGTAAAGCACAATTTGAAATTAAATGATCATTGTCATGAAGTATAAGGCTGCTGATTTCAAAAAGAGCGAAAAACAACAATCTAAAGGTTTGAATATAAAAAGAAAAGGGTCACAATTATTTACTTTACTTACTTTACTCACTCTGTTTTTGTATTTTGGTGCACTACTGAGTATTTACAGCAGTAGGACAGTATGGCGCAGAGGAATAAATATATATCACGCTTTTGCTACAAGACAATACTTGTGAGTACGATCAATTGATTTTTTAGTTTTGGTCTTTCATGCGATTGGTTGGCAATAAGAAAATATCACTTAACCTTGGTGGGTTAATCTGTTTTATCCTTAGCTCCTCCATTTATTTTCTCCTAAAATTGAAATATTTCCAACTTATGGTCAACATTGTAGCCAGACCGACAGGAGATGTCCCTCAATATACTTATGAATAATATAATTAAATGTAGTAAATGTTATTGTCCTTCTTAATTATATTTACACTATAAGGTGCATCAATCAACAAGCAAAGACAACTGTGTGAAGAAGAAAGTTTTTATTATTTGTATTGAACACACATTTAAGAACATATAAGATCCTGCAGAGAACATATACAATATAAACATTATCACATTTTTAAAAATAGGTGGATTCATGCATACATAAATAAACATTTATATTAATAGAACAAAAAAGTGATGAGAAAAATTATTTGAAGTGATTTATAAACTGAAAAAAGGGCTTACTATTTCTCCACTTGCTACAATGAATATGACATTTACCCATAACAATGATCATTTTAAGAATATCGGAAATAGATTAGTTTAAATTAGACATATATTTAAAAACAAAAGTTAGAAAGGTCAAAAGTTTACCTTTTAAGTGATAACGTATTTAAGTGATAATATATTTTTGAGAAGAATATGCACTATTTCACCTGTCACATTACAAAAGGTACAAGGGTCCACTTTTATTTGAAAGAATAAATAAATAAAAGTTCTGCAACCTGGTAAATCTTATTAATTATTTGTTTTAATTCGTGATTTTGACCTTTGAGGAAATAATCCCTTTTCTCAGAGAGCGTCAGACCGTAAACACCGATTGCTGTTGCGATCATGTTCAATAAAGTTTCTGTGAAATGACCTTCTTCTGTATTCATCCGGGGTATCTACAAACGTCATATTGGGCATGCGCACTCTTCCACTGTTGATTTGTCCTCTGCAGTCGGTAAGTGTGTAGTGGCAGATTGAATGAGAAGCCTATCTCTATAAATCCCTTTTCATCCTCTCTTTTAACTGCACATTGAAGTGCAAAAGTGAGGATAGCATGCATAATGGATGTGAATGTACATATGAATGGCGTTATTTTCTTTGTGGAGCATTTTTACACCCGTTTGACCTTACTTGTCTTCGGTCTTCTTACAGAGACCCGGGCTTCATCCAGATTTGACCAAACCGGTTAAAAACACCTACAACAGAAAATGTACGCCTGTGCAAAGTTCGTCTCCACGCCGGCGCTGGTGAGTTTATTGTCTTTTCATTTTGTGAATTTGAATCCTGCTGTCTTAATTTCACGGATATTTCTGGTGGGCCTGAACTTGACAGCGACTGACTGACGAGGGTATATGCAGTCTAGGCCAACAAGCTAGGTAGCTAATGCTACAGCACAGAATGAATGCAAGACTTTTTAAACGGTGGCAGTGTGGTCCTAATATTGATGAATGTATGGCATTAGTGAATGCAAGGTATCCTACAAAAACTGCCTCTGACTTTGCTTTAGCTTGTAGCGGACATTTTCAGTAATGGCCGTTAGCTAAGGTCATTACAAGGCTCTGCTAGCTGAATTTAGTGCAATCTTAACCTAAGTATTCATAAACTGGGATGTGAAATTGATGAGCAGACTATCTCCTTGTGTATTTGGTCATTGATTGCTCCCAAATAGATGCAGCCTGGGTTTTTAATCCATTCTCCAAGGTCATATTTCTGTTTTCTAGTAGCTCTAGCAGGCTAGGTAGTCTAAATTACAACAAGACAATGTGTCAGTAAGCTTGCTATTGATGTTTATTGTAGTTTGCCAACGCAGTGATTTACTAGCTCATGCTATACTCTTACATCATAAAATGCCACAGGTCATATGGTGTGCACTGCTGTGATTGACTGACATTCAAGGTGCTCAGGCTGTTAATAGCTACCAACAATATGTTACATGTCTTATTGAGCTTATGTGTGTGTTTTAATTAAAGTTGCTTTTGTGTGTGTGTGTTGTTGTTGCAGGTCCGTGCTGGTTCCCGGGCTCTTTACAGACCCCTCTCTGCCTCTGTGCTGTCCAGGCCTGAGCTCAAAACAGAGGTATGAAGAAATACAGGCTTTCTGCTGGGACTGCAACTTGTCGTTCTGCATTCGTTGTTGTCAACTTGGTTGACTGATTGCTTTTAGTCATTTACTCTATGAAGTAATGGAAATAATTTCAAATGTTTAGACCCCAATGTAACGGTTTCAATATTATCCGACCCAAATCATTGTCCAACTGAGTGTATTTGAAAACAAAGCAAATTGGGAAATAATTTGCACTGTGATGGTTAACATCAAAGATATTCAGGTCTTGGTGCTTGACACACTTATTAAATTATCATGAAAACTTTCATTTTTAATCATTGTTGCTTAATCAATTATTCCTATCACTAATATTTGTTTTAGCATTGTTTCATAAGTGAACTAACTGCATTCTCATATCTCATGGCATTGGTTTTAAATGGGAAAGTTAACAGTATTTTGTCTTTTCTTGCTCCAGAGCGGTGTTGCTGTGATGCCACAGAGCCCCCTCACTCAGGTCATACTGAGGGGCTTCCAGACCAGCGCTATCAGCAGGGACATTGACACCGCTGCCAAGTTCATCGGAGCTGGAGCTGCCACAGTCGGAGTAGCAGGATCCGGAGCTGGAATTGGGACTGTGTTCGGCAGTCTCATTATTGGCTATGCTAGGTTTGTTCTTGCCTGAAAATATTGAAATTCACTTGATTAATAGATTTCTGGTGCTTGCTTTGTTGTTTCCATTGATGCATTGATGGTTTGATCTTGTTTGCAGGAACCCATCTCTGAAGCAGCAGCTGTTCTCATATGCCATCTTGGGATTTGCTCTGTCTGAAGCCATGGGACTTTTCTGTTTGATGGTCGCTTTCCTTATCCTGTTTGCAATGTAAAACTCTGCTGTCATACTACACTTTCATTACAGATGTGACTACATATTTTATTGTGGCTACCAAAATTGTTCCGTGTTGGTGTCATGGAAATGTACATTTTCAAGTCTTTCAGATACTGTTGAAATACGCAAAGCATGTATTGTACAAATGTAAGAAATTACGTCATTAAAATACATGTTTTTGACTATTTAACCATGGGGGTAACTCTTATATCTGGAATATCATGCTAGCAAATCAGAAGGCAGTCTGCTTTCTTGACTGCCATCTTTTCAGTGAAGCAGCTGCTTAGACTTGCCATTATTCAGCCTTGTTTTCTCAGCACATCACATGCAAGCTTTTTGGGGTCCACCTTAATGATTTCTTGGTTCAGATGCAGTTGTATAGTACTGTATTTAGGCAGCACGTCAGTGCTTGCTTTTGTAAATGGAATTAAATAAATCTAGATGATTTAATTAAAGTATATAATGGGTTTTTACTTTTTTGAATGTCATGAATGAAAATCTTTTTAAACAAAAATACCCGATTGTAGTCATCAGACCTTTTTGTCATGCAAGCTGCTCAGATTGGACTGAAGTAGTTAAAACAAATAAGAAAATTAATAAATAAATAAAAATCGGTTTTAGTAACTGGTAACTTAAACTCACTTGTTAAGGACTTAATTCATTGTAAATTGAGTATATTTAGGTTTTGATGTTCGCTGTGGTTACTGGTGTTGGTATTTTTGTTTTTATATACTAAATGATTTAACAAACAAGGATGAATACATTACAAATGATGACAACCCCAACCTGGCACATTTAAAACAAAATCAAAATATAAAATAAGCCTGTGTAGTTCAGGATACTAGATGAAACTGAAAGCTAACCGTTATGTACTGGTATATAATTATGTAATAAGCGTTCTGAAAACAAAAGATAAATCCCTCTGTCCTAGTAGTCTAACTTAGGTACTAAATAAATAACCCTCAATCAGGGACGCTAACACAGGCCTCCAAAATATATTATGTAAATGATATATATATCAACTTTCAGAAGCTTCAAGGTGCACTTAAACCAAACTATCAAGATGTATGCAACTTACATAACTTTAGGTGATGTGGCATCTTAAAGCCTCCAGAACTTTATTTTCAAAAACTATTTGAGAAGTTTTTACCAACTTTATTGAGATAGTTATACAACACGTTTACAACACCCTCCAGGGGGACTAAAGGCCCAAAATTAAAAGGTTAAATAAATATCTTGTAAAGCTTACAGTGGTGTACATTATATGCATAACATATGCGGTTTAACAGTTTTTTGATATAGAGGAAGTGTATTGTTTGATGTGGACAGTCAGCTCTAAAAACAAAAGTGTGACTTATTACTAAAGAAATTGGATTTGCGAAAATTGTGAGAATTTTGTCAAAATCAAGCAAATTAATCAAATAGAACTGCAAAGAGAGATAAAGCTTTATTGAACAACACATGTACAAACAATAAGGCAGGTTTAACACAGTATTTAAATCATTATGCATCTGAGAGTAGTAAAATATATCTAAAATAATGCAATTTAAAAAACCAAAAGTGTATACAATTGTAAATGATAAAAAATAAACGATACAATACATACATATAGATGGTCTGCAATATAAATTAAAGGTTAGTGCATTCAAACTCTATAAATGTGTACATTCTTACACCTCTTAGCAGTTATTTTCAGATTTTAAACTCATCAGTGGATTTAATGATCAGTTATTTCATACAATTCATCTAGATATAAGAAAGTGCATAACTGTTTTGTCTTTTTGAATAAGTCAATCACCAATTACATTACTAAAGAAAGGGGAAAAGTAGCTTAAAAAGTGCATGACAGATCCTGGCGCTGTCCGACTGTACAGTTCACGGAAGAGCCCGAGCTGCTCTCGCGATATTTGAGTACAGACGTGGGGTTTTGGAAATCAAGGGTTGTGGCTGAGGGGTAAGTGACCATTTAAACTGATAGCGAATGGGTACAAAGCTGTACAAAGGCATCAATTCTGGCACTGCGAGGGACTTGTGCTCCGGTACAATGAAACGACCTCGAAACAAACGTTGACATTTCCTCTGTTGACAGAGACATTGAAGTCTAAACATGGCGACGGTTGTATGTTAACGCAGGGCTCGGTTTATTGCATGGAAGCGACGGGAGTAGATAATCTTACCTTGTAATAACGTTATTGGTTTTTGCGTCGCGCCTTTTTGTGATATTTTACAACGTAAATCTGTAAACGTGTGAGCGTGGGGATAGTTCAGGGTGTCCTCCTCAGCAGGACTAAAAGAAACGTACCGTGTTTTGTGATGACACTGAGGTGTAAACAACCAAAGCATCCGCCCATCATCGATATGCTTTGTCCACATTTCTAGCTGTCCTCTCTCAGGACTTTCACCTGAGCAGTGCCACTCTATTAGTCACACATTATCCAATATCAAGTCAGTACATCTGCTGAAATCAATGTTTGCTATAGCCACAATGTTTATTCTACAACTTGAATTACCCATAGTCTTATAACAGTTAACCCTGACATTAATGCACATCTTTAGGTTTGATATTTAACTCCTGCTTGTGCTTTTTCCTGTTTTATTTCAGGTGATATAACAGGAATCCCTTAATATGAGTGATGATAAACCTTTCCAATGTACTGCTCCTGGCTGTGGACAGGTAAGCAATCTCTGTTACCACACATGTCACTTTAAGTCACTGTTTCAAATGACCCTGTATGTACTAATAATTATTATTACAAACCCATTGCAACTAATAGAAGACACGCAACACGATGTGTGTTGGTGTTGCAAACCTTATCCATCCTGTTGCATTGTTCTGTCTGTTTTCACCGTTCATAGAGATTTACAAATGAGGATCACTTGGCTGTCCACAAACACAAACATGAGATGACCCTGAAGTTTGGCCCAGCGAGGAATGACAGTGTCATCATTGCTGGTAGGTGCTACTGAAGTCCAGATATTTTTGATGTAATTGATGCTACATTACAGTCTTTGTACCGAAAGCTTTCCTCCATTGCAGACCAAACACCGACACCTACCCGCTTTTTGAAGAACTGCGAAGAAGTTGGACTCTTCAATGAACTTGCAAGCCCGTTTGACCATGACTTCAAAAAAGCAACTGAAGATGACATTAAAAAGGTTGTTCGTGTTGTCAAACTTCTGTTTGTCCCAGATAAACATTGATATCACTGATTTGTCTTATTGAGATGATTCGTTCTTTTCTCTCCTGTAGTTACCATTGGATTTGTCACCTCTTGCAACGCCCATCATGCGCAACAAAACAGAGGAACCCACAGCTATGGAGGAACATCGAGACAGCCCTCTGCCTCACCCCGAATCTACTACGAATGATGACGTGAAGGTAAGGCCTCTGAATTAGCCATTTCTAGTATTTGTGCTAATCAAAGAGAGTTTACAAGACTGTCATGAAAAGTGAATAACCTGCTGTTCTCCTGCTTCCATGTTTTTGTAACTTACTCTGGAATGAATTTTAATTTGATAAGAGATCAAATTATTTTCTTGTTTAAATTTGGCTTCGTGTCAACTGTCAAGATAAAACTTCCATTCATGAACAATTGCTAACAGTACTGCGCAACGTTATTACCATTGAAAAATGAATTGGAGATATAAGATGACTTAAACTAAGAAGCTTATTTTTCCCACCATTGTTTAGTCTCTTTTTTTCCATGTATTGAGAAGAATACTACAGACGGTATTGCTGCCACGGCAGAAAGAGAAAAGACCCGATCAGTATCGCGTTAAAACGTGAAAAGCTTCTTATAGCAAGTTATTTTCACGTTATTACGGCATACAAACTTGATAACGTAACAAGATAAGTTTGTATGTTGTAATAACGTAAATAAATCTTGTTATAACAATAAACCTTTCGCGTTAACAGTGACATTGATCCGTGTTTGTTATTCTGGCATGGCAGCGATACACTTCTGCTGATTACAGTGACATTACAGCCTTCATTCTATCTTAAGAAGTTATTTCCTTAACGATCTGGTGTTCTTAAAATACGTCCTGCAGCTAAGGTCTTGTATGATGTTTACAGGATATATCTTTGCAGCCAGCTTCACTGCCAACATCCACTATAGTCCATCCAGCATCCCTCCAAGTTCCCAATGTACTTCTAGCAACCTCAGAGGCTAATGTTGTAATACAGCAAGATCTCCCATCACCAACATCTAGCTCTGTTATTACCCAAGTCCCATCCACTAATAGGCCTATAGTGTAAGTAACTCAGAACGTCCATTTATTTGAAATCGTAGTTTCCTTAAGTCATCTTTTTATTTTATTATTTATTTATAGTTGTGCTGTTTTGTCTTGGTGAGCTCATATTTCATGAGGCATGAATTTTGTTTTGTTTTGTTTTTTATTTGAACTCAAGAACAACATCAGCGTTGCTCAAATGTGGACTTAAAGCTCAATTTATAGCAGTGAAGCAGCAGCTAGCCAGAGCTAGGCGGATGAATGTTAATGAAATATCCATTATAATCATCAATCTATGACTAAAGTAAGTTTCACAGGTCAAAGTTGAGATAAATTGGTCTTATTTAAAAAATCTGTTTGAGCACTGATGTGTGCAGGGACACATGGCATGGATTATGATATTTACATTTAAATCTGTGTTTAGCGGAGTCTCCCAGTGATTAAAAAATAAAATCCAAACCCACTTCTTTGAAGGCACAATGAGTAGGGTTTTCCTAACGCACAACCTTTGGCCTCATACAAAAATAATCCGTCTCTATCCTCCCTTAAATCAAATCAAATCAAATCAAATTTATTTATATAGCCCAATATCACAAATTATACATTTGTCTCAGTGTGCTTTACAGACTGTACAGGTTACGACACCCTCTGTCCTTAGACCCTCGCATCGCACAAGGAAAAACTTCCTAAAAGAAACCCCACAATTAAAGGGGGAACAATGGAAGAAACCTCAGGGAGAGCAACTGAGGAGGGATCCCTCTCCCAGGACTGGACAGACGTGCAATAGATGTCGTGTGTACAGGATAAACAACATAGTACAAATACAACATTTGACAGAAATGATGTTGTGTTGAGACCCACTAGAAGTGTGTGTTAAAACGTAGCGACCAGGCGTCAGATCGTAAGTACGCATCCAAGAGGAAGCTACGAAAATGGCAGACACAGCTGGCGAAAAAAAAACGCAAATATACAGTATAGTGCAGCGAAGCGCCAAAGCTGACAGTTTGTTCCAAATGGAGAGTGAATTTGGGGTTGGCCTTTCACCCACTGGCGAGCGCCGTAACCCTTGTTGAGCCGGGGAGGAGGGGCCAGATCATAAGATCATACTCATTGTGCCTTTTAAGATGTTCTAGTGGTAAACATATGCTTCAAATTGAAACACATAGATAAAAATGTCCCTGTATTAAATTGCAGACACAGATGGTTTTGATGGAATGTGTTTGAGCAAACCAGAAGTCCATATCTGGGCAACACTGATGTCACTTATGGGGTCTAATGAAAGAATATGTGTTCTCATAATATTGCTTGAACCTGTTACGCAACAGGTGTATTTTTGAGTTTGATTTTGTTTTGATTCCACTTTATTTCCATAAGTTGTTGCCTGATTATGACATACTGTTAGTGTATTAGTAGCCACCCTTGTCTTTAATTTGTGACAGATTCTGTGCTGTGTGTTAACCACAAAGTTGTTTGTTATTTTCCTCACTGGGATTTCTTTTCTCTCCCCCTTCAGCCCGGTGTCTGCCACCTTCCCTGTGCTCTTACAGCTGGCTAACGGCCAGACCATGCCGGTTGCTATACCTGCGTCTATTACAAGCTCAAGTATACATATTCCAACTACAATCCCTGTGAGTGTGCTGCTGCTTGTTTTATATTAATGTTCTGTTTGCTTGAGTTAAAGCAGATTTTTTAAATTGAGAATTTGGTGACAATTGAATTCAAACTATCAGAGAAGTAAGAATGCATGCAGTGAACAAATGTCACTAACAAGTGTTTGTTTATGAAACAATCTCACTTTTAAGGACCATTTAGTGGCTGTTCTATCCCGCCACAAAGCTCCAGAACCAGCGGCGGTCCCTTTCCTCTACTGCCTTCACTGTAGCACATAACTTCATTTTTTCCACGCCAACACGTTTTGTACTTTCAGCATCGAGCCTTCGTCGGGGAGTTAGAAAAAGAAAAAGGTTTTGTACTTTGTAGATATTGTGCCACCAATTAAATCATCGAGAAATATTGTTTTAATGATTTTCTAGATAATCTAGTGGAACTGGGAGGACTACTGAATATAACATTGTTGATGTTGGATGCAAAAATGTTGTTGTGTCCCCACCAATGTTGAGACCAAACCTACAGCCGCTGAGTGAACCTCGATGTGAGACTGTGTTGAACTAACGTTCTGAAGCCGGGTGATTTCAGATTACTAGATTGTAGTCCAGCGTGTAGACTAACAACATCACTGGACCGGCGATTACTTGATGCCCTGTTGGTCACGAGTTCACTGTTTATACTCACGTTTGAAACGTACCAACAATTGCTCACTTCAGCAAAATTGAAGTCATCCCAGAAGTGACATTCAGACTACTCTTATGCTGTAGCGATACTCTAATGCCACATATCTTCTGTGCTCTACTTGAACTCAGGGACTATTTACAACTTTGGCACCTCATGTTTGGCAGTGAATTCAGAGCTGTAGCAGTTGAGAGAAGTAATGGACTTCAGAGTGCGACTGTGTGTCACTGTGGCAAAGACACAAGGTTTGGCTGAGGCACAGCGGGCTCCGGTCCAGATTACTTCACTGCTATTTGTCCTTGTACAATTAGAATCAACGCTCTTGATTTCTGGCAAAGCAGATAGATGACACTACTAATGTGTTTTGCAAACCAATTACGACTGCAACCCATGACAGTGTCTCATATAGGAAATGTGTTGTAAATGAAGGTCTTGGTGGTGTTTTGTTTTTAGCATCTCCCCCATGTGGAAGCTTGTCTTGTTGTTCACTGTAGTCCTGATTGTCTGTGTGGAACACTGAGCAGCAGATGATTATCTCCTGATAGCAGCACAGCAGGGGAAAAAAACTCTCTCTTCCCCAGTCTGTGGGGATTGGGAAAGCCGTTGACAAGTAAAGGAGGGCAAAAGTAGATGGAGAACATGAGCCACCAGTGGGCCTCCCTTTCACTCGATCATCTTCCCCCCCCGCCCCTCTTCTCCTCTCTTTCTCTCTCTCTCCAGCTCTCCCCACCTCCCTCTGTCTCATTGTCGGCGGTTGTGAGAGAAGGCCTGGCTCTGGCCTTCCGACTCGTGTCTCTCCATCCTCTCCTCAGCTTCCCTGCCCATATGCTCTCACGCAGGCAGGCGGAGGTTCATTAACGTGCATACTGCATCTCGATGTGGCGCTGCCTCTACAAAATAACAGGCCATCCAACCTAATGAGGCTGAGATATGAGGACGCTCTGAGAGCCTGTGTGTGTGTGTGTGTGTGTGTGTGTGTGTGTGTGTGTGTGTGTGTGTGTGTGTGTGTGTGTGTGTGTTTGTGCTGTGTGGGAGCGCCGCCTGCCTTTTAACAGCCGAAGACACATTTTCTCTGTGCTGATCTGTCTCTGTGTCTCTGCCGTCAGCTTGTCAGACCTGTCACCATAGCGCCTAACGTCCCCGGGATCCCAGGACCTCCCTCGCCACAGCCACAGCCCGCCCAATCAGAAGCAAAGCTGGTATTAATTATCTCTTCTTTTACATCCAATATAATTTCCATGTTGAGTCTGTTATTTCACATCTGAGAGAGATAATAAAGCGAAAGTAATGAGGGAGCTTGACGGTACTCGACCTTTCTTTGACCGGATGAGGGCGCTAGTGACAGGTTGGATCTGAAGTGTTCCAATAACTGTGTCGTTACATTTTTATTATTAAACGCCTTTCATCAATTTACTTTTCCTCTGGATTTTACTATTTAATATTTATTTGAAAATTGATTACTTTTTACTTTATAGAGCTGCAACAATTAGTTGATTAACCCATAAGTAGTAAAATAATTAAATAATTATTTTAGTCATAGTAGATTTTCTGGTTCTAGTTTCTATAATAATAATAATAATAATATTAATAAGAATGATTATAATAATAACTGTATTTTTATAGCATATTTCATGCAAAGATGCAGCCCAAAGCACAAAACAGGATTTTAAACAATGAGAATAAATAAAACGTTTGTATGTGAGGATTCGCTCCAAACATGATGGTAAACTGACTATCTTTCGTTTTTGGGGCATTTTCAGGCACAAACGTCGGCTCTGACTCGAGAATGAACTGATTAGATTTTGGAGGTCAAAGGTCAAGGTCACTGTGACCTCACAAAACTCGTTTTTGGCCATAAATTAAGAATTTAGAATTTAGAAGTGCAACTTTACTGGTTAGTGGAAGAATGCTGTACAGCCGTGAGGCGGTAGTTCTAGTTCACTATTTTGTGACATTTTCTAGACAAAATGATTAATCAATGTGTGTGAAAATAATAATAATGGTCATAGTAGTCTTGTAACTCGGTCCTCCTGTTTACAAAGTGACAGTTGAAGGGCGGGGATACGAAGTGTTGAGAGGGAGATCAGTGGCAATGTGATGAAGCACGGATCACAGAACCTGTAAGTGTTCGCAGCATGCTCTGCCTGTGGAAATTAACAGATAAACTGCAGAGATGAAGTGTGTGTGTGTGTGTGTGTGTGTGTGTGTGTGTGTGTTGGGAGGGAAGGATTGATCCTGACTGCCGATGAAGGAGTGAGGAGAGGGGGAGTGGAAGAGGTTGTCGGGGATCACGGGGTACGGAGATGACAAACGCAGAGACAGCGTTGTGCTCAGCACGGCGTCACCGGGGCCAACCGGAGGGGGGCTACCAGCGAGAGCCAGCTGGGGGCATCCTGGCACACGCTCAGCGAGGCACATTAAGTCGGCCTCACCCTGCATGGAACCTTTTGTTCAGCAGAATCCTGCCTGACCTGCACCCCCCCCCCTCTCACTCCCGGCGCCTCCCACCGCACTCAGCTCATCAGCAAACACCTAATGAGCCCGCGTCAAGAAAACAGACCCCCGCTCAACCTGCCTGCTCCCCGCCCCCACCCGGCTCTCGGGGGGCGCAGAGACGGCACTTTACAAGGACTGATGATGCTGCAAAGACCACAATAATGATAATTAACTTGCTGAATTTAGAAGATTATGCTGTTAATTAGTTGCAAAATAAAGATAAGTAATATAGTAGCAGATGGTTGAATAACACCCATGAGATGGAGGGTTATTACACTGATGAGGTTTCCATGGCAGAGATGAAATATGAATCTGACTGGCTTTTCCCTCTTTCTATGGGCCATTCCAAGAGAATAATATCTTTTTTCTGCCAGAAGAGCTTCTGGAAGGGTATTACACGATAAACTAATTTGGTAGATAGATTGGTCTGGCAAAGGTAGTTGTTAGAATAATGCGGTCCTCTGTTTTCTCATGTAAATGTATTCCCTCTCACTTTGTTATTGCCTCGAAAGGCTCATTCACTTTCACCTTGTTTGCTCAGTGTTTGATACTAGAGGAATTGGCCTGTGAATCATGGACACCAATCTGCGGAGAAATAGTTTCTGTGAATGTGCCGTGTTTCGGTGTGGCATATGCAGTCAATGTTAGGAAAATAAATTCAGAAAAACTCAGTTTTACAGATCAGATTAAATGAACTAGTGAACAAAATGACATGAGAGTTAGTCGGTTAACTTCTTTAGACAAGGATAGCCCTTGATAACAACCTAAACGTGCGAAATGCACGTGAGGAGCCGTGTTGCATGCGTCGTCAGACATTTCAATACCATGTGTCTTTGAAAAGGTATTTAAATTCTACTTTTTAAAAGTAGTTTAGTTTTAGTTTTTTTTACTATTTCAGAATTTCTTCACGGATTCAGTTTTTCTGGATTTATTAGATTTTTATCCTATTTTATAACATTAATTTTGGGGGGAAATGGAATACCTAAGTACTTGTAGAAGGAGGATATTTCACACAATCTAATATCTAGCCCTGATAATCTTTAGGTACAACATTCTTCAACTTCAAACATTTTCATAGGCAATTGAGAGTTATTTTAATTTTTTTGCCATGAATCAGTGGCTTGGCACCAGCTTCACAAATGTGCATTTCAACAAGTTACAGAAAGTCTCACAGACGGTTGAATGTGTTAGAGTTTATCTGAAGAAACCTGAGCTATGATTTCAGCTTGTGGATTTACTGTGCTGCCAGACGTGTCTAATTAAAGTGTTTCAGTTAGAATTAAATATTGATTTTTAGATAGTTTTAGTTTTAATAAAAAATATTTACGTTTCTTGTGTTTGATTTGAAATAACAATTCAGATTTTTTTTATCATCTTAATTATAAAAAACTTGTTTGTTTGTAGATTAATTGCATAAAATGGTGAAAATCATAAAGATATTGCGTTACAACTTGCAAACTCGTAACTCCAAAAGTGTTATACGGTATAGGTATACATGTGTAGTCTTATTTGTTTTAATATATTGAATTTTAAATATTAAGAAAATGGTCTACTGTCAGCATCACCTCCCATGAATACAATTGTCTTCTCGTCCCATTTATTTCTATGAACATTTGATGACTGTTTTCTCCCGTGCTGAATTCTCTTCCCAGAAACTGAACGCCACGTTAAGCCTGCAGCTTCCTCAGGTGACCAATGGAAACTGTGGTGAAGTCCAGAGCAACGGCGTAACACACACTGCTGGTCCCCCTTCTCCTGCGCCGGCACCTCCAACCGCAGCCCCGATCGCGGTCCTAACTCCTGCTCCGGCTCCTCACCTGCACACGACTGAGGAGCCTACTCCCCTCTCCCTGCAGCAGCCAGCCACCTCCACCACAGAGACACCTGTAAGTATCCTGCAGTGTAGAGACAAACTTCTGCTGTTTCAACAGACATGTATTTCTATTTCATTTGTTCCTTATGAGACGGTGTTGTCACGAGACGAGCGCTCTGTGTACAGTAGGGGCGCATGTTGAACTGTACCTCTCATATCAAGTACCGAAAGATGGCATCAAGTGTCTGGTCAGATTTGTAATCTTTGCATACATTTCCTTTGTTCTGATTTTAAATTAAAAACAAATTCCAGTTGTACTAATTAAGCCAAAGTTCTTGTACAGCTGTTTTTAGAAAACATTTTGAGACCTGAAAATATGTTTATATAAGTATGGCATCACAAAAAGTATGTTTTTGCTGTACCGATAAAGTATTTTATCAACAGAAGTATCAAAAATGTTCAAACAACGCCCAGCCAGATGTACTATAGATACATCAGCGTGCTATTATCTTTTAACACAACAGCATAATATGTCAGCTGTTTCAACATGATGTTAAAATGACCTGGAACTGGATTTGATTGTTACATCTTTCTGTGTGTCAAACTGACATGTCAAATGTGTTACTTGGTGAAATGACTGTCCTGTTCATCATGTTAGTGCAGAATGTGACGAGCGACAGTAACGTCAGTGTTTTAACCACCTCAGTTCAGTCACTCAGTAGTACGCCATCTTCAGTGCTGCACAATGATGTCAGCGGCACGTTACGGATGTGGTTGTGTTTTTCCTCTTCCACTTATGCTTTTCATTATTATAATTATTGTTCAGGCTTCCCCAGCGCCCCCTGCGCAAAACCCCCCGAGCACAGGGGGTCGCCGGCGCAGAAACACAAGTGAAAACCCGGATGAGAAGCGACGCAAGTTCCTGGAGCGTAACAGGGCCGCGGCCTCTCGCTGCAGGCAGAAGAGGAAAGTGTGGGTGCAGTCTCTGGAGAAGAAGTCTGACGACCTCAACTCCGTGAACGGAACACTACAGGTGCTCTTTAGCTTTCCCCCTCAGCTTCTGCATGTAACAACAGCTACTTCATCTGTCTTTGTTTTTGTCCTTCTATCAATGTGTCAGTTTGTGTATGTTTTGCATGCATGCGTATGTCTGTTTATCACCATGTGCTGTTGGTGTAAGCGTGTGTACGCAGACTTTTCCCTTCTGTGGTGATGAAGTCATTAAAGCCGATTAAGAAGAGCTGCCGTGTGACAGCAGCGGTGTGTGTGAGCCCTTTACATCGATATGTCCCTGTCAATAAAGATGTATCCTCCAGATGTCAGCCGCGCACAAGCGTGTCTTCGCTTCTGTCTCGGCAGTTTACTGAATGGCCTCAAAAATCTCCTAGGGAAAGGTGTCTTTTTGAACCTTCATTTTGCTGGAAGCAATTAGGATCTGATGCTGACAAGTTCGAAACAGTTCATGTATCTGCTGTCTCTGTTGATAAGTGTGAGTCGGGGGTGCGGCACATCGGTGTTCCAGACAATTAAATGAGATGTGTGTTTATTTGCTCACTGTCTTATTTTTCTATGAAAGCAGAGTAAGTTGTAGAAGGTGGAGGAGGGGATAGACAACAATATAAAGAAATGTGTTTGAAAACAAGACATCACCAGTTGTCATGAGTGTGCTTTTTGAGACTGTATTTAAATATACATGTAGACGGAAAGGGGAAGGGTCGGTGAGTCAGTGGATGGGGTTATAAGCGGAGCATCGCTGTTACCTACAAAGAAGGGAACAACATGTGGCGGAGAATAAAAAGGCGCTTTATATGAAGGCATTAATCAGCAGTGCAGTTTTTGTTAAAACCCCCATGCTGGCATGGCCCAGCTGATCAGTGAAACTGCCTCTAATGATGCACAATTATTTTAACATCATCCTTAACTGGCTTTTTAATGAGGTGTCAGACCAGGCAGTTCACAGGGCTCCCAGCATCACCCAAGGCCTATTTGCTAAATTTCGATTATTTCACAAAGTTAGAAGCAGGTTTAACTCTTAAATATGCATTTTAGTCCGGTATGATGTAGTTTGACGAAACTGTGAATGGCAGCATTACTGTCATGTCACTTTATTTTCTGGGTGAATGTGAACATTTTGTATTTTCACTGCTAAACTGTAAACAAAAAAAAAAAAGTTGAGTTTCTTTTACATCCAACTAATAAAGCCACATTTTGTAACGGATGTTAACATATCTTTTGTCTACAAAGCGATCTCCCGTGCTTCCCCCCCCTTGGTGGAGTGGAGGGAGCGTTTTAAAGGATCGTGTTTGTATTTGCTGTAAATGGCAGCGGTCATGGTGGAAGCGCAGTAAATATGGCTTTGGCTGCATGTGACGCTCCTTCCAGCTGTGTTTAAATCTGTCTTACAATAGCTCAGCCCTGCCAACACCAGCAAGACTAAACAGATGGAATCAAATAAATTGGCTGCTTTTAGACTAATAGATTAAGCCACGCATAGCCCTTTTAAAGGAGACGAGAAGGAGCTTAAATCTGCCATTGGGTGTTCTCCGTGCCCCTGGCTGCTCTAAATCCAGTTAAAGTCACCTTCAGCGTAATGTGGCCCTCTTTTTTACGACATGTAGAAATCCTCGGCTCCCCCGGGAGCTGTAACGACACAAGCGTGTAAATCTCAGCAGCATCCACAAAGTTGCACTGACAATCCGAACAGCTCACCTCTGACAAATGTGCTGGTCGGGCGCCAGTGAAGGCCCATAATTATTGTGCAGGAAAAATGTAAATGAAGACGCACTTTATTCTAAATTCATTCATTACGTTGTTATCGTCTTCACTGAGTCTTGTGGAGTTTATCTGCTGTAATGTAGTAGTCATGTAGGCTCACAGTACGAAGGAGGTCTTGAGAATTTATCCATTTGATCCCATTAATAACTGGCATTCAAATCACCCATGTTGGATAGGCAGCTTGGTGTACATACCGTAATGAGCATTTACTGCACATCTGCAGGTTTTGGGTTCAGACGAGAGCCAGGCCGATAAGTCAGCTGGGGCAGATATTTTCTTTTTGTAGATATGGCAGTGTCTGCTTAAATGTGGCGCCTAAAAGTAACGAGAACAGTGCTGAAATGCTAAAGATGTGTTTTGAGATGAGACAAGTGTCATCGTTACATAGTTTTTCCACCAGAAAGAGCACCAACATGTTTATTTTTAACTGTAAAGTGCACCGCTCAGTATACTGTAAAAACAAATATAAGTGCTGCTTATCGGTAAAAGTTGCGTTACATATGTTATGTGTTTAAGTAAAACTAAATACAAGTGGACAACTTTTGTAACTCTCCCATATAAGTATCAGAAATCTATTATTGGTCCGGCCTCTAGTTAAAACTTAAGGGTTAACACTTTATAATTAAATGAAAATCAATCATATTCTAATTGGCCAAAATCTGACTTATCTGGTTTTGTAAAATACTCTCACAGATTTAAAGTATCTGCACATGTCGTCTGTTTGCCTTCATGTTGTTATCTCACCGTATGCTCCAGAGTGACCATTTTTATTGAGTGCTGTTGTGTATCTCCTTTCTCTCAAAGAATGAAGTCACCCTGCTGAGAAACGAAGTGGCTCAGCTGAAGCAGCTTCTTCTGGCTCATAAAGATTGCCCTGTAACCGCCATGCAGAAGAAATCTGGCTATCACAGTGAGTAATGCTCCATTATTCTCAGCCCGAGGCTTCCAGAGAAACGCTTCTAAAATGAGCTCCAGCTAACCACTAGAAGGACATGTCTTACTTACGGCCAGAGAGAAAGAGCTATTGATGTATTAGATCAAGAAAAAAAAACTTTGCCAGAAGTTAAGATATTTCTACCCATCGTGGTTTCAGATGAATTCTTGCTTCCATTCATTGCCCAACTCTTCACGAGGCCACAGGTGGTAACCACAAGAAACCAATTGTCTCTTCCTCATTCGACACCAAAATAAACATTTGTCAGATGAAGCGGATGATGTTCAGAAACCAAATGCTTGAATTGTCAGGAAATGAAAAAGTTTTCTGAAACACGTGCAGGAAGGTAAAATGTAACTTCATACTACTTGCATACAACGATCATGAATATTTGAATACACGTTTGCGGCCTCTTCATTTAAATGTCCTGTTGTCAGGCAGGCACACTCCTCTCCGTGCCAGTTCTTGTTCATCACATGGTCTCATTTAAGAATTATATCACCAATATTTCTTCGTTTCCACAGACCGGGGTTCTGTCATTCGGATTTTCCGGTCATAACTCACCTTCCCTCACAGATGAGCCAGTATGCAACGGGAACAAGTGGCGCTCCAAGCCACTTCTCCACTGTGTTCTAAACGCCTCCGCTGACTTGTATTGACAATGATTGCCTCTGAAATGAGTCTATTAAAGCGGCAAGCTTGACAAGACTGCAGAGCATTCTCATTGCGGGGTGTCCACCAAGCTAGACTGTTCATTATGCATCCCTTATTGCTAACCATCCCACTGGCACACGTCATGTGCATTATGGGACTGATGGTTTCCAGGCTACAGTCGGCTGTCAGAGCCCGGTCTCATTTGGTGTCGTCTGGATTGTTTTTTTTTTTCTTGAAAGATCCGCAGATGAATTGGGTGATCTTTTTCATGTGTTTTGCTGAGGATGTCTGTCCCGTGTTTCTGGACCTTTGTGAAGGATGACATTTGGAGCGCTTTTCACCCTGTTTGGAGGATATAACCTCATGCAAATAGCCCAGTTCATCAGTTTGGCTCATGATGACAGGTGGGGTACATTGTAGACGAGCCAAGAAGGAAAGCTAACTAATGTGAGAATGAAAATAAATATATCCAGTGGTTCCCAACCTGTCTGAAGTACCTACACAGACCTATTTATCCAGTAGTTTCAACTAACTTTGTATCCATTACTTCTGGCTATATATTTAAGTTATATTCACTACTTTAAGTAGTAGAAAAGTTTGCTAAACGATCCAAAGGTTTGAGCTATTTCAACAATGTAGTCATTGTATTTACCTATTTGAACTGTTAGCTACAGTAAAACTAATGCATGATCTATTCCAGCCATGTATCCATTACTTTAGCTGAGTGTTTAGACGTCTAATTATAGTAGTTTTCAAGCATTTTCAAAATGCAAATTACAATATTTTTTAAATGAAATCATAATTCCTGTATTTTTCAAATGAGTTGAGCTGCCCCACAATCTTTCCACATGCCCCCTGGCAATTGCAATAAGTACACCCTGAGGCCCGAGTGCCCCTGGTTGGGAATCACTGAAGTAATCGATCTTGCTAATTAGCGAAGCACATTATTTGAGTCTGACTGATCTGTGGCCCTCACTCGTGTAAAGGCCTCATCAAACCCTTCATTTTCTCCGTGTTACATTTCCCGTAAGGCTACACGGCTCCCCAGGTCTGGTAATACCCTTCATCGTTCTGCCCAGGTGAAGCCATGGCAGGTGGGAGAAAATTACCCAGACTGCCCCACAAACAAGCCAGGACATGCTTTCACTTGGCACACAAAGCTGTCCATCTGCTTACAGCGAACCCCACTTCAGAAACCAAGAGAGCAGAGAGAAGCTCTGGCTGCCCTGAGAAGCACATTTCCTGAGCGTTATGATATATCCGACAGCCACCCCTTAATGTCGTTAGGAGTAATAATGCTCACTTGAACATGAAACAAAACCACCAAGATGATTTATTCCAAGGTTGACCTTCTGCATAGTAAAACAGCAAGGGAGTTTATAGCGCTTTGACATTCGCTTGCACTAAATCACACGGTCAGGTCCAGTCAAGAAGGCAGCTGAAGCCTCTAATGTGAAGACATTTGTATTGCACTTTAATTGCCTCTTCTTGCTATGGAATCTGTATTTAACATTCTCAAATCAAAACCCGGTCATTAATTACAAAGTGTCATAACAAGTGACTTCATATCATTAACAATATTAATTATCACTGTGCTCCTTATTCCTTACGAAACAGAGCATGAGAGTAGTCTTTTTTTTTTTTTTCGTCAGGATCCAATTAATTCAATGCAACTGCCTAACAGCTGGTGGCATTTCGACTCCAAGTCTTCCCTACTCTCAAGTGTGTGCATCATTAAAATCAGGTGCTGTAATCATCTGTCGCTGCAGTAGTTGGCAAGGTAACAAAAAACAAATGAGAATGCAGTTAGGGATGGGAAACACTGCCACATGCCCCAGAATGTAATGTACCCTTATGATGTGGGTTTAAATTGACATTGGAGCTTTAATTAAAGGAAGGGGTGCAGAAGTAGCATTATGGGGATTAATGAAACGGTTTGCATACACCACATGCAAATAGCTGTTTTACATCTGATTAGGCCTGCGTGACAATTCTTTCTCGATTTTGATATGCTACAGTTAAACAGCAATGTATGAAAATGTAAAGATTATAATGGAGCGGTTGTTTTTATTCATCTTTTCCAACACAGTCTCTGACAAAGACGAGAGCTGCGAGGACATGTCCATCCCCAGCAGCCCCCAGAACGAGGCCATCCAGCACAGCTCCGTCAGCACCTCCAACGGGGTCAGCTCCTCCTCCGCGACCCCGGCCGTCTCCGCCCCGTCCAGCGCCGCCACCACCTCATCGAGCCAGAGCACAGAGGAGACCTAGTCTCAGCCTTCAGGGAGTTGATCATCCCAAACTTTGCCCGAGCGTCAAACCTGGAGCGCTGTTGCCTCTTTCATCTCTGACAAACAGAGGAAAGGGATTCTCTCTCAGCTTCAGTTTGGACCGTGTTGTTGTTTTTTTGTTTTATTTAGTCTTCATCAGGTCTTTTGAAGTTTGATTATTGTCCTCCTTTCGCAATGCTTTTTGAAAATGCAAATGTTTTCTCTGGAAGACAAAAGAACAAGGCACTTTAGGTGTTAGGTGTAAAACCTATGATTCTTAAATGCTTTTGTATTTGTGTGATTTATTTATTAATCTTGTTTGTTTATTTTAAAAGCGATCAGCGAATTGTTAGAGACCTTACCAAAGTGTGTTGTGGGTCATTTGTAGTTCCCTTGTTTGTTT
Source organism: Cottoperca gobio (assembly GCF_900634415.1). Taxonomy (NCBI): domain Eukaryota; kingdom Metazoa; phylum Chordata; class Actinopteri; order Perciformes; family Bovichtidae; genus Cottoperca; species Cottoperca gobio. Next base: position 17,712,047 of record NC_041375.1, read on the forward strand.
TTCATGAATTTTATAAGCACTATCTTTATGATGAAGTTACATAAAGAGCGGTCACTTTTTATCATAAATTGCTTTTCCAATTTTGCACATTTTGAGAGATGACGGGTTTACCTTTTTAGAGTTTGACAGCCCACATGTTAAGTACAGGCAGCTTTTTACACCTCGATTTGAATACTGTCACATTACACAAATGTAAATGGCTGAATCAGATTTTAAATTTGACAACTTTTCTGTGATTGAGATGTAGTCACATTGTGCAGTTGGAATGTTTGCGCTCACCTCTGCTTGTAAAAATAGTGTTGAGGAGGTGAGCCGGTTAGAAATGTGCTATTTCATTAACATTCCACGTGTAGTCTGATTGTTCCTGAAGCAGTGATTGTAGGATTGCAGTACCTTTTCCATTACTCAATCTGTGTGACGTTGACTTCATTCAGTGCCATTAATGTTTTTGTATAAATGACTTCCGTACATTTTTAACGCAGATTATCTTGAGTTGATAGCTGTTCTCTCAGATTAAGGGTCTCATGAACATAGTTTCTCAGTAAGGAAATATCTTGCTTTGTATACCGTCTTTGCTTTATAAGTGACTGTTTATGGCTTTAATGCAGAACACGTAAGGACATTATGTTGTTTTCATTATTGCAATTATCAATGACATTTTTAGAAAACATTGTAAATAACGCATTGAATGTGATCTTTCTAGGTGTTACGTACTTTGTTTTTATATAGAAGAGTCGGGCTTCAGTAGCTGAGCCCTGTTGATCACATGAACTCTGTTAGCAGTAGATCTTAACAATGTTTCAAACATTATAGGCCTCTTCCTGACTCGACTTGTCATGTGAAATGAAAGCGTTCAGATGGAATCACATAATGTATAATAGAGTAACAATACTACCGCCTGTAAGACTTGTGAGCATTTCATCATTGAAATAATAGTAGGAAGAAAATCACAGTCAATTTGCCTTTTCTCTTAGTCTGTACTAGCTTACTACTGTGTAGTTTTACGAGAAGCTGACACATTGTTTCCTTAAAGTACGATTCTTTATTTTATTTTACTGTTATGTGCTATTTGCATGAGATAATAATTCTCCGCGAGAATTTAACTGTTTATTCGGTAATGTCTCAGTCAGATAAAAATAAGTTTAAACAAGTTGTTTCAACTTGATTTGTGGCTCTAAGTTTATGAAAGCTTTGGTTTGTTTTACCTTTGGTTAACTGCTAAAGTGTAATATTGTGTTGAAAGTGTACTTGTAACTTGTGAAAGTTCTGTAAAGGAACATTTGAATTGATAAGTTGTTGTAATAAACCTTTTAATAACTCTTTAAAATCCAGCTTTGCTTCCATTTCTTTCTCCAGATAGAAAGAAACTCTGAATATGTGAATGGTCTAATAACAAATAAATGGCTGTACATTGTATTTATTAACAAAACGATGATAATGTCAAAAGTAGACAATCTTCGCTGTGCGCTTTACCAACAGTGTCTCTTTGTTTTCACTCAAAACCACTAAATTCATTTGAACTGAGGCTGCAGACACGTTGTCAAGCTGTTGCTGGTGCACAAAACATTTCTGTGGTGTATTGTGCCACCTTGTGGAAGATCTAAAGCAGAGGTCTTCAACAGGTGGTCTATATATATACAGTATATACATGCACATATATATATATATATATATATATATATATATATATATATATATATATATAATATATATATATATATATATATATGTATATATCACTGTATTATAATTATTGATGTATTAATGCATCATTATTGTTGCAGGTGGTAAAGGTGGAGCCACTTTTATTTACTTTATATACGGCAGGGTAGCTTCACCTATAATAATACATCATTATTAATTGATTTATAATATATATTAATCTAAATCTGTAAACAATAATTAATGTCAAATAAATCTAATGAAGTCAAAAGTACAATATTGGTTTCTAAAATGTAGGAGTAAAAATAGAAAGTAGTATAAAATGGAAATACGCAAGTACCTCAAAGTTGTAATTAAGTACAGTACTACCACTGTTAGTATCTAATAACTTTTATTTTTAAAATATTAGGTTGTATGTCATGAGTACCTTTTACAATGAAAACTCTGGTTTGTCTTGTTTTAAGATCAAATTGAAAGGTGAAGATCTCAAAAGGTTAAATGTACAAAATATTGACATTGAAAAACCATCAGGTTTTATAAAAGATCAAATGTTCAGCTCATTTACTGATGCAGACCTACAAACATGCAATTGTCTGCACTTGGTCAAAAACACAAAGCCCCGATGATGGCACTAAATATAATATTATAATTCAACCTTAAATAATTTACAATTCAAAGTTGATATCACAGGTAAAAGAAGTGCATATTGTAAAGCCCAAGACGCCCAATATCACTAAAACAATTATACATTGTTTATTTGAACTGCATTCTTTACTGTGAAACATCTGCAGGGAATTTATGCCTTGCAAAGCTTTGTTTAACGGTCTGTGGTAGCTACCATAGATAGCTAGCTAACCTTTCGTGGTAGCTAGCTAACCTTTCGTGGTAGCTAGCTAACCTTTCGTGATAGCTAGCTAACCTTTCGTGGTAGCTAGCTAACCTTTCGTGATGGCTAGCTAACCTTTCGTGGTAGCTAGCTAACCTTTCGTGGTAGCTAGCTAACCTTTCGTGGTGGCCTTTCCTTTACTAAAACCATCTCTTGAACAACAGTTAATATGAAAATTCATACCTATAATAAAATCATGTTTGCTGCTGGAGCTAAACGGTGTTTCTTTTTACATTTAAGGCGGCTTAACATGAAAGAGACCCCAAAAAACTTGCGTCACCATGCATACATGTGGCTCACCTGTTGAACTAGTTGTCAGTAAGACTTGGCCTTCACTTTATTAAGTTATTTTGTGTTTTTACTGTTCTATTTAAATTTAAATGTATTTTGTCAAACTTTCTTGCATGTTTCAGTAAAAATGTTGGTCCAGGTGAAGTACAGACAACTGCAGAAGTATGTGAAATTGGATGAAGTTGAAGGACAGTTTGACTTTCTGCAATTCAACGAAAAAGGTGTGTGTGATTCTACTTCAGTTTATAAAAACCTTATTCTGCAAGCTACTTAATGTTGTTAATAGCTATGTTCAATTCTGAAGTGTGTGTGTGCCTTTTTATAGTGCATAATGTATACCTCAACAGTAAACTCAGAAAAACAAATCCAGACTTAAGAAGGAATTGGTTTGTGAAGAGGAAATGCTTGATTTGTCTAGTTATTATACAATGGTGAACATGTTTTTATGTGAACAATGTATTCAACAGGTAAAGTCATTTGCTTTATTGCACGAAACTGCTTACTTCATAAGCACATTCAGTCTGATCTGTCTTTTCCAGTCATTGAGAGATTTTGCCTGATGCAAAAGTTGTATACAAGGATGCAACAGGGACAGAAGTTGATAGAGAAATATTCAGCGACCTCATTGGACGAGGCAACATGGTGCTGACAGTTTTCTCAGATGACAATAAGATAAAAAGGAAGGTATAATCAAACATTTCACTCAACAGAATAAAATGATCAATATCTTTTCTTTTTCTTTAGAGTTCTCCGAATGGTCCTTTTCCTCTGCTTCTGATGAGTCCGATTCAAGCTTCAGCTGCATCAACTGTGAATATTGATGCGGTCTCGAGCAAGAGACAAAGAATCGAGGATACCCATGATGCAGTGTCTGCTAAACGGGTCATAACAAAGCTTGTTCCTCAGTAGTCTCTTAACACTTTCTCTAGAAAAGCTGTTTATCATTATGTTTTGCGTTATCATGTTTTCTTTATTAGTTGATTGAAGCTGTGCTGAGGCAAGTCTGGTGGTGAAGAAGTACTACAGGAATACCAAACAATAGAAACATTAAAAGATGCCACAATAAGACAAATAGGTTAACATCCTGGTAGCTCATGTGATTGAAAATCATGGGTGTGTTTTTTACATATTTGTGCCAAATAACTGCATGCCCATTGTGTACATTTTGATTAGGAATTTAATATGTCCTCTCAGGCACATCCCCACTAAAGCAATAAGAGAAGAGTATGCTCTTGGGACAGTGCGTTCCCTTCCCTCAAGGATCCATATACCAAGAAAGAAAGAAAGAAAGAAAGAAAGAAAGAAAGAAAGAAAGAAAGAAAGAAAGGCTATGCAATATTCCTTATTGTTGTTTGCATGAAAGTTGCATATTACTACACAAAGATGTTTGTATGACATTTGAGTTCTTTAAAGTTGTTTTATTTCAGGAACACTTCTGATGTTGCAAGCAGCACATGATACATTTCTTAGCGTCTGAAAGCAATCCAGCGAAAGATTCGTCGAGGATTTACACCATCACCAAATAGCCCTATGGACTCTTCTCCAGGGGCCCCAAATGTCCAAAGAGCTGTTAATGTACAAAGACAGCTGGATGGATGCTTGTCAAGAGGCCATGTCTTTGCTCAACCATACCACAGACAATTTCCTGATTTTCTTTCTCCAACAATTTGAGAAACCTTTCAGCACCGTCAGCTTGTTAATGACCCAAGCAGAGGTGTTGATATCCTCTCCACCTTCCCAAGATTCCTGGATACCAAAGGATTGGTAAATTTGGAATTCAATGTTTACAATTGAAATGTCTTTAAATACACATTAACATGAATCCAACATATTGAAGTGAACGGATAAATGGAGGCAGAAGACGTTATCTTTCAGTCAGCAATGCACACGTTCAGTATTAATTGAATAGCTTAGTAATGAATGCACAATAAAAGGGTAGCTATGTTTATACATGGCATAGTTTGGGGGTCCTTGGCATGGAGTATTTTTGATAAAATATCAGTATAAACCAGAAGTCAAGTGGAGGTACTGAGTGTTTTTTATAATAATTCTCCAAAAACAATACTTTCTTAAATATTTTACCATAACTACATTGAACTTTCCCATCATGGAGTTTTCTTGGGGGTGTTGATATTGGCAGTGAGAGAAGTTTTCAGATCTGTTACTTAAGTTAAACTACCACAATGTAAAAATACACCTATTAAAAGTAAGGCTTGCCTTCAAAGGTACACTTAAATAAAAGTACGGAAATATCATCAGCACAATGTACTTACATTTAAATTAAAAAAAATGTTAATGGTGGAACTAGTGATAACAACTTTACATACTGCTGGATAGTTTTAATTAAAAGCAGCACAGACCTCCAGGCCTCTAATCTCACGATGTTAACGAAATTGAAAAAGTGTGTGAAATATGTGTATCTGCTCCGTGATTCGCATCTACTCCAAAATGTAATGGGTTCTTTCTAGGCCCATGCTACATACTTCCACCAAGTTTCATGATAATAGGGTGCGTACTTTTTCCGTAATTATTTTGACAGACAGGTAAACAAACCAAACCCAAAAAATATCCTCCTTGGCGGAGGTGATAATAAATCATATGTGTTGATCACATGTTTTGTGTGTAAAATCTTAATCTACAAAGTAACTATAACTGTCAGGTACTTGTTGAATGAATTGTACAACATTTCCCTTTTGAAATGTAATGGAGTAGAAGTATAAAGTATCATAAAATGGAAATATTTAAGTACGTCACAATCGTACATAAATACAATACTAGGTTGCTGATTTGCATGGATGCAATTATTTAGACCAATCAATAGTCTTGTACTCCACTTTCACATATTTTCATTTAAAGTTGATATACATTTATTATTATATGATTATCTACTCATATCTTGCACTGCTCTGGAGTGGCACTGTATTTTCTGTTCTTCAGATTGTTTCGTTTATTATTTTTTAATCATATCTTTTTTTTATTGCCTTGTGATTCAGGCCTTTGTATGCCTGTATGTAAAACACTTTGAAATGCCTTGTTGTTGAAAGGCGCTATTCAAACAAACTTGCCTTACTGAGCCAACACTGAGCTGCCATATGTCAGCAGACATTACATAAAACACAGCTGGTGATACTTATGTAGCCAGAATACAAACATGTTCCTCATAACTGCAGCAGTAAACAGGTAAGCAACACATTTACTGCTAAGCGGGCAAAACTCTCCTCTCTGCCTGTTAATGTGTGACAGATTAAAGTCACTGAAATGTTCTTACATTAAGCTTAACTTGCACACACATCTACAGCCATCATTCTCAACTTACAGTCTCGTGTATTCAGTCAAACTGAGTTTCACATGGCGCTGAAAGAAAGAGTGACAGATTTATACTCTTCAGTTCTTCCATTTTAGTGTTACAGCAACTTTTGCAAATCAAAGAAAATGTGTTTATTCTGTATATCATTGTATACAAGTGTAAAGATTATGTTGACCTGGATAAGATAAGTTACATGAATAAAAGTCATTAAAAAAACTAATCGGAAGGATGCACTGCTCCATGTTTTTGGTCTGACAAAATGCATGCAGGTCAAATATGATCTGAACAGATGATTGCACACCCAGCATTAAACTTAATATATGAATACTGTATGACCTTGACTGTGTGGGATATTTGCTCACATAATTGAGCAAACATGAAAGCTGAGCAAATGATTGTCTGCATAACACACAACTGAACGTTTCTCTGACTGGAGCAGCACCGGCTCAGAGTGTCCAGCAGGCGGCGCTACATCCAAAATAATGCCTGAACTAGAAGTATCTGATTTAATGTAGGTATATGATGTAGGTATTTGCTTTTCATTGTACAGATTATTGTGAGGAGAACACATACACAAATGAAGACTAAAACAAACAAGCTTCCCAAGTGAAAATTATTCAACACAAAGTGGTTATGATTCTTTAATAAATCACCTTGTATAAATTAAATTTGAGATTATACCCTTTCTTTAGAAAACAGTAATCTCTTTTCTGTCTTTTAGTTTTAATGTTTTACAGAGACATACTTTTGCCTGCAAACACTGTCGCTCCCTAACAGTGCTTAAGTGGGGCAGCCTTGATTAGCTGTTGATCATAGAGGGGAGAAATGTAAATGTTACTATGTAGGTCACAGCATTCACGAATAACAACACTTTTGGCTCAATGCTGCACAAATCTGGAACCGAACGATGCTACACTACAGCTCTGCATCTTTGAAGTTAAATCAAAGGGGAGAGAAAAAGTGGAGCATCATAGTGATATTATATTTTTCTATTCTTTCTCACTTCCACATGCAGACAATTAATTTTGGTTGTTTGATTAATTAAAATCCCCCTGGCAAACAGCTCTGGCTTATTCATTATTCATTCCATAATGATTTGAATGTTAATTTGATGAGGTTTCCATTAATAAATGCATGTTTAGAGGTATTCTGGCTACTTCAGCAGGTAGAGAAGCTTTAAGACAGACAGCAACTACCCACACGTTGTGAAATAAAAAGCATCATCAATGAACAGCCAGCAACCGTCTCCATATTTCAAAAGATTATGAGCCACTCATGGATGTGCACCCATCACATACCGCAAAGTCTAATTGGGAAAGGATGGCAACAGAAATGAAGATGGCGAACGCACTAGTTGTGAGTCTCTCTGTTTTACCCTCTCGATAAATGAGCAGGATAATAATGTGGCGCTGATCTGCTGACAGGCAGGCTGCTCCAGCTGTTCTCATAATTCGACAGGTATTACGTTTTGGCCCTTAGCAGACTGGCACTTAATTAGGCAAAGATTAAGGCCAAACAGCCTCATTTATGTGAATTGTATCATAAATACAAACAGGCTGCCCTTTCTCCTTCAGGGGCCATCGGGGGTAAATTAAAAAAACCGCAGAGGTTAGCTGAAAAGAAGATGCTTCAGGCCTTAAACTCAAGATTTCTCAACAATGAAGACTCTTTGCCCCTTTTGAGGGGTGCTGTTTTTGAGCACACGCTTTAACTCCTCAAATCCAGGGAGACAGAGATGAAACAGCTTGATTTACATTTAATTCAGATTATGTAAATATACTGGTCGTGTCCCAAATCAAACATGGGACACAATGCAAGCTGCCTGCAGCACCCAGCAAAGATGGCCTCTATTGTTATTCAAATTAGGAATAAAGTATTTCTTTCATACATGGTCTGGACATTTAATTGAACTCTTGATGAAATATAATATGTTCTCTCTACAAACACTGATAACCACACATTATTTTCACTTGGCAACCTTCATGACTATCATACTGAGTGTGTTTGATTTAGCTCTTGATTGGAGGGCGACTGGGCATGGCATCTGGCTCTGCCACCAGGGATGTGCATCTATTTAATAGTATTATAAGGGTGTATCAGCTATCAGTGAGAGCACTGCACGGGTGGAGGCAAATCCCCAATGGGCATGTGCATGTACGTCGAGTGAGCTCGAATCTGCCAATCCCTCCCCTGGGCTCGCCCCGCTGGCACCAGGACGTCTCCTCCATTAGCCTCTGCTGACATTAGCATGCATGAGGTCTATTCGTGGCAGCAGGCCTGTGACCGTATGTGCACGCATATTGTATGTTGCTCTTACTCTGTTACTCATTTCTGTTTCCCCTGAGAATTTGCTTATTTGTTATCAATATTTTATAGCGGTCCACTCCACGCTCTATGCTGACATTGGCCGATTATGAAACTATGAGGCTCCTTGCGCCTCAAGCAAAACACCCAGTCTGAAATAGACATATGGTGGTTTTGAATTGTTTCCATCGTTTTGCATTTTACATTGTTTATGTCGTTTTTTGCAGTCTTTGTGGTGTTTTTATTTTCTTCTTGTGGTTGTTTTGCATCTATTCCTGGTTGTTTTTTATTTGTGTGTTTGTTTGTTTTTCTGTCTCTTTCAGTGACACTTTAATTTGATGACACACACATTTGTTTAGTGATTTAACGTGTCTTTCTTTCTGATTTCCTACTGCAGAAAATCATCTCATGACCCTTTAATTTAATCTTGTGAGCCCTTATGGACTTCTTCTTTCCCAGGTTGGGAACCACAGCACTAGTACACCAAATGTGTATTAATCCACAGCTGAAAATAGTCCCCAACAACTGCACTATTTACTCCCTTTTGAGTAACATTTGATGTGCCCAGCTGTTTTAGGAAATTGCAGAACCTTTTTATTTTAGAAATGATACTTTATGTTTTTTATTTAAGATAGAAAGTGCTTGGGCTGATTGCAATAGACACATTAGGGAAGTCAGAAAGTATTGAAAGATGGAGTAATGCATTGTTGATTTGTCAACAATAAGAAAAATAATAAAGCCTTATCTTTTAACTTACACTATTCACTTGCTCTAGCTACTATTCTGTCGCTCAAGATGAAGCATCGGTACATCCCTCTGAATTTCACCTTTTTTGTTTGTGACAGTATTTGAAGGCAAAACTGTCTTGATGTTTGTGTCTGTTCCATAATTCATAACATTGATTCATTGGTGACAACAGCGGAGGAATTGTCTTCTGATCTCAGCGTGAGGACAATTTGTTTTTAAATGATTTTAAAATGTGCTGTCAAGGTGCCTCCTAAGACGTCTCTTAACTGAAGCGCTGACTGACCTTTCGCTTCAACATGCTTACACGAGGGATTCTTCTTCGCTAACTGCTGATCAGTGCAAAGTCCTATTGATTGTCAGACACTTCTGCCTGAGCATTGATTTCTTCTAGAGAGCTGCCAACAGCAATTCTTAATAATTGCACTAATTACCACATTTATATGGATTTATTTAAGTTTCTACAGACTTATTGTATCATCGTGTTTAAGAATAAGTCATATTCTGCATGTAGAATTGAAGCTGTGCTCTTTCAGAAGCCATAATACATCATCAATGTGCTCTTGACATTGACTTGCAGCGTCGTACCCCATGTCTTTCCCCCTCCCCCATTCAATCCTTCCTCACTCCACCCCTCCCCCCTTTGCTCCCTGACCAGTGTTACTTATTGCTCCTGTATCATTGTAGGCACAGTTGTTTTGATTTATTGGCTCTGCAGCGATCTTGATCCCCCTCATTAGCTCCTTCATTACGCCGTCGATCATTTCATGGTGGGCCATATTGTACATGAGCTTTATTGAGCCGGCTCTGAGAACATTTCTGTGCTTTGTTACCATGATAGATTCCTTAATTTCTCACATTTGAGCTTCAGTTTTTATTCACTTTGTTGTTGGAAATAAGTAAAACCGAATTCCTCAGTTTGCATTATAGGATTATAGGAAGTTAAAATCCTCTAATGGATAAATTGGACTAAAATAACTCCTTGACTACAAGTTATTAACACCGGTGAACTGTGAACCTCTTGCATTGTGAGACACACATTCTGTTTCTGCTTATATGTGCAATAACTCTATTTAGCACAGCTATGTGCAGACCCAAGACATTTTATCCCAATTCCATTACTTCAAGAGTGAATTTTGTACTTAATTCTTTATTACAACTTTCTTGTCTCCTCAGTGTATTTGTATGAATACACTTCATAGCTACTATATTGAGTGGATATAATATTCAGTTTTTTTTTTAAAGTTGCTGATCTAGCCTGTCCGTCTGTTCTTGTAGTTCTGTTACTGTGTCGCTTTAACTTCCCTGCATGTGATCAACATCTATCTATCAACGTCTATTTTTTATCCTAAATTCTGAATTATTTCTTTTTTTTTATTAACAAACCCATCATACTACATCAGGAAGTGTTTAATAAGCTCAACTAATCATGTGGGCATCATGTAATGGTGGAAGGTTTTAGTTTCTAATGTGATGCACAAAGTAAGCAGCTTTAAAAACATCTGACAAAAAGCCTCTGCATGCTGCTGCACGCTGCTGCACGCTGCTGCCACTCTGTTCATTTGTCCACTCATTATCAAACCAACAACACACTCTCCACCAAATTCAAGGTTAAATACATTATCCCACATCGCTACCTGGAAAACCTCTCTGCTCTTCATGTTTCACTAAAAATACAGATTTATTGCAGATATCTAAAAGAAACTAATTGACTTCTAAACAATGCTTGGCTCCATTGTCCGTGTGAAGCGCAGCTCCACTGAAATGACCTTGTAGGATATACGTCAGGTGAGAATTCAAAGAATTACAGTATGCAAAGCACACGTTTCCTGCTGTCACTCTGAATCTCTGCTGTTTTATTTTCCACTGAAATGTATTTGATGAAGTTAATAAATCTTTCGCTTTTCATCAATAACCATAATGAGTCAGGCATCTATCTGATTGTGCTAATGCTTTTTAATATTCATCGTGAACAATAAAAAAAAATCAGACAAGTCCATTTTTGTCACAACAGCTGTATCTTCCAATTTCTTCAGCACTAACTCAAGTCAGTCACCCTTTAATGGGATTTCCATAAATCTTCTAAATGGGTTTAAAAACAGCCTCGCCCTGAAGTGGATTTCAAAAATCCTTATTTGGACTGGATTGGAAAATGTGTTCAAGATGCACACAGAATTTGTTCTGTCTCAGAGAGCTCCTCATGGTCTCGCACCCATTTTCTCCGACGGTTAAATCGTGTCTGAGCTTGATTAATTTAATGGGATTACAGAAGAGGCTGCTAACCCAGGATTTAACTATCAAATGTTTAAGAGCAGCGCCAGCTAATGAGGGCACTTCTCATCACACATGAAGGGGAGCAGGATTACTGTGGTTTATCAGATGACACCAGGGACTGTGAGGTCACCGCTTTTATTGGCGGTATTAAAGTCTGTCTGACGCTCATGAAGTGTATTATAGCGAGGGAAAACAGGGATCATGTCTGCCTGACAGGGACAACATAAACTCCCTCAGCTCTGTCGTGCCGTCTGTTGACAAACCTGTGAATCCAAACACTGAGGTGTGAGAGCGACAGACATGATGCTGTCATACAATGAGCGTTTTCTGTTAGCATAATCACTCAGTATTATGTAGCCAAAGTCTAATATTGCTTATTGTTCTGTACAAAAGAGCTCCATTGTTGTCCAAAAACTATATAAAACATATAAATGAAGCGCACTGTTCCTTCATCGAACACACACACTAGATTATTTTGAGTCCACATACACCGTCGTGCTGCAGCACCACATGTGTATTAATCCACTGCTTAAAATAGTCCCAAACAAATACACTATTTTCGTCTGTTTTTAATAATGTTTACTAAAAAAACAGTGCCCAGGTGTCTTAAGAAATTCCAGAGCCTCTTAAACAAATGAAATAGTACTGAATATTAATGTACATGTAAAAATTCAGAAAGTATTTAGAGAAGAACTCTTTTCGTGATATTTGTTGGCAATGAGGAAAAGTATCCTTTAAGAAAATGTATTCACTAATAAATTCAACATGCAGTACTTGTCGTCACATTAAAAAACACTCCCTCGTTCGCTCTACTCGTCCTTACATAATAGACACGTAATAGTTTACTCTACAGGGAGCAATCAATTAAGATTTCAGATCATTGTGACTGACAGGTGTAGAGCTGAACCAAGGTAATTATCACATCTCTAAGATGCAACACATTGCATTGTGGGATTGTTAGCGGTGTAAGTACATGCAACGGACACTATTTTTATAATAATAATCTCTCAGGGCAGTGTCAAACATTTCACACTCAGAAGTCCAATTCTAAAATAAAAGTAACCAGTAAAGAGTAAATATAAAGAGTGATTTCATTCAAATCCCTTCTCATTAAGGGCCTTTTTCACACCAGCCCTTTTGATTTGTCCCAATAGGAAGGTGTCACTTATAACAATAGCTTCATTTTATTTAAGTGCCACTGTGTCAGCAGGACTCTGAACCTGGTGCACCTGAGTCGAATAAAGTTGTTATCAATGCCATCAACTGCACCTGTGGTTTTCCTGCAATGGCGTGTCAAAATGTCTCTTTCCCAGAAAAGGAATGAACAGCAGAGAACATAATAGGCATGTACTAGTTTTTCTTGTCCAATTTTGATATAAATAGTTTTTTATGGTCTCAAATTAATCTTGTAGGGGTCTCCATGACATTATTTTGGACACAGAAAATATGGAGATTTGTCTTTATTGAACCACAGTCACAGTATTGTGAGGCTTATTAAAAACTACTGTGTGTATTGTCTCAGCTCTGCTAATTACATCGCCAGTATAAAAAAGAAGAAGAAGACCTTCATATTCATAGACATAAATTGGTGACCATGCGCTATTTACATCTGTCTACAAATACTTTCAAGAAGCCACATTTTCTAAATAATAATTGAAAGCCTCTTTTTTTTAGATGCTGGCAGGGACAGAAACCCAAATGTTGTTCCCAAACAACCTGTGACACGGGTGGGTACTTTGTTTTAAATCAAAAGATGACATCTCTTTAAAACTGTAACAAAGAAATCTCTCGTCTAATCCTTTAAAGCGTTTCAAGTCATTTGGAGGAGTAGGCGTACACGGATTTGATTCTCAACACCCAAGCAGCAAAACAAATAAGTTCATTAGATGCAGCATGAGTCATGTTCCTTTCACTGCTTCATTCCCTTCTTTCATGTAAAGTTTTAGTGTTTGATTGGATGTTGAATTCTGAATATTTGATCCAGTGTGGGACATGCAATGTAGTATAATACAATTCTTGGCACAAAGTAACAAAGACTTGATCGCCATAACTCTGATATGGAATAATACATTGAATCGCAGTTGTGTGTCTAATAAACCCTTTAAAAATTCCACGTTCTTGTCCTGAACTCATGATCGATAGTTTTGCGCTCTCTGATATCTTTCCTTTACACCAGGCAGTCGTGCAGATTGCCGTGTTGTGATGATTGTTGCCGCTGATTAGCAGACATGCAGCTGCTTGCTTTCCCGCCAGCGAATGAATTAATCAAGACAACAAAGACGAGCTAATCACTGTTTTAACATTTCCCCCATTAAATGAAGTGATGGCTAATTACTGTTTGTGCTTTAACACAGGCTTTGAGGAAATTTCAAATTGCTTTGAAGTCAGATATCATCTCTGATTGATTCCTAAAAGATCTTATTGTAACCTCACATTGATGAACGCTTTCTTTTTTTCTGTTTATGTGCACAGAGATACAACATGTCATCATGTGTGCGATATGTACAAATAACCAAATTCCCCATAAACTTAAACACTTACAATATGACAGTTCACCCAAATTACAATAAAACACATTGTCCCAATTCTTCCCTGGTGGCGTCTGGCCATGCAAATAGATCTTCTTTAGTTTGTCCAAGACTTTAATCGTAACATTTCCGAATATGGACAAGAAGTCTTTAATCAATTGGGCCACTCTATCCACAGAGGAAGATTGTGTGAGCCCCATATAAGAAATGATCGATAGTACGATTGTTTCGTTGGCTACTTCTAAGGTCATGAATTTGACATTTCTTTTGCTTAACGTTAGGAGCAAATGAGAATTTATTTTCTTCTTTCTTTCTTTCTTTTCTAATACCTTTTGGTTGAACATTTAATCCAGTATAAGTCATAAATTACACGTGTTTAGTTCAAATATTCAATGACCGGCTTTCAATGGAATTACGTTTTAACAAAGAAATAATAGCTATGAAAATGGTGTATTTAGCTGACTATCCAGACAACTGGGAACAACACACCACTACTAAAAATGTAATTCCTCAAAACTGTGAGCACCTCAAATTAAATCCCATTCACGTCCATTGCACTGGTGTGGAGATACATATCTCCACATCTGAGCAAATCAACCCAAAACTATCTTCACAGGAATATACCACCGGAATATTGTCGGTGACCTTTAGACACTTAAAGTATAATTACTTACAGGCAATAAGATGGCCACCAGCTGATAGTGGAAGTATTTAGATGTTACAGACGATTCATACAGCAATAGTTAAATTATTACATAATTATTTTATAGTCAGCCATGTTATTTGATGTTATTTGATGTTATTTGATGTCAAACTACTGGAACGGCTCCTGTTACCCTGACACACTCAGGACTCTCTGTATAAACCTGCAGCTCTGGTACATGTCAGCCATGACAGATATTGATCGGTGCAGACATGTGGTGATATTTTCACCTTTTTATTACATTTATGTCTCTGTGCAAACAAACTTAATACCTTTCTGCTGTGTGTCAGATCTAAAATTGCAGTTCTCCTCTATTCCCTGGTCAGGGAAGCAATAATGGGGGAATTAGGGCGACTTTACCCACAATCTTTTTCCACCGCACAAGCCAGGCCTAGTAAAGACTTTGACATTGTATGCGTGTGGAGAGTGTGGTGAGAGCAGTACGCACAGCAGGAAAAAGGCAAATGCTGTGTCTTTAGTTTTGAATGCATAACAATTGTTTGTTTTTTTTATCTACTGCATTATGCATTTTCTATATTCATAATCAATTCAGAGTCTCGCCCGAACAATCAGAAAGAAGAGGCCCTGATAATCAAAAGGAAAAACGTTTTCCACATCACTGCTTCTAAGTCGGTGAGTCAGGGCGAGGATCGCTATTTATAAGTCAGATCACATGATACAAAAGTATAAAAAAAGCTGCTTTTATTTTAAGGTTTGCTGTAAGCATTGTAAAATAGAAACAGTAATATAGTGTGTTCACCTCTA
Organism: Cottoperca gobio; assembly: GCF_900634415.1. Taxonomy (NCBI): domain Eukaryota; kingdom Metazoa; phylum Chordata; class Actinopteri; order Perciformes; family Bovichtidae; genus Cottoperca; species Cottoperca gobio. The sequence continues at coordinate 17,727,511 of NC_041375.1, forward strand.
AACTGGCATGGCATATGGAAAGTTAAAGAGGTCGTGACTACAGAAGTGCTCTTGAAGCCCAACGAAGGGTATTCTTGGAAATGATGTAACAATGGCAGCAGGGTCTCCATGTATCCACATGAAAGAGGTATTGTAGAGCGTTGATGTTACAGATAGTTGTAAACAAATAAGACCTTTGCTTATTTATTCTGAACTTTACCGAAGATCCATCATGAGTTTGAGCGCAAGTTGTTTACTAATTACATTGGATCTAAAAGGAAGTGAAATTAGCTCTGACTCTCACAGGGACAAGCCTCTGGAGGAAAATGCAACACTCTGAAAACAGACAAGCAGCCTGAGGCAAGCGAGGCGGTTTCTCGACAATGAGCGAGATTGTCCTTGCTTAACGGCGCAGGAAGAGATAACGTAGAAACTGACAATTTCACATCGCTTTGAAATAAATTCAGAATGAATGGAGAACAGTTGAGGGCTTTCTCTGCAGCAAACTTTCCCTTTCTTCTGCAGTGTGTGTTCTGTGTTCTCACAGTGCAGGAGACTCATAAACGAGTTTGGACAATAGTGGTGTTTGGTGGTGGAGGGGAGTTCAGCCGCAGAACAAAGAGCAACTTTGTTTGAAAATCTTGGCAGATTTCATTCATTAGCCCACCGCTTGCTTGTGTAATATCTTATTATGTAAAGCGAAGGTGTTTTTGTGTGTGCACTAACAAAACAATATTTTTTACAGCTGTAAATATTATTCCAGTTTTTTCCGTCTCTCTCTGTCTGACTAATATATTTCTGTCTTTGATATGTTAACAAGCAGGCTGCATGGGGAGAGTATCATCCACAGACACCGGTTGACCAGATGTCCACCATTCGCTCTGCTCTGGGTAATTTTGAGTGATTTGATATTCATGGCCTGCTGATTTGTAAACTGCCTCGAGCAAAAATGCCTTGGATTGGGCTGATAAAAATACATATACATTCATTCCTTACTGCCGGTTTGTTGTTTATGCAACAATCAATGTCAATCATGTTGCCTTTGCCAGCTGCTATTATACCACAATAACGCAAAACTGTTTGACTGTTACCAATATGTTTTTAATAAAGTATAATTCCAGCAAAATTGGGTTTTTACTTTCATATGTTTTGGCCATTGTTTCCACTGGTTCTGAAAACAATGTACTCCCAAAGCTACAACAGCAACATTGTTCAAATGTTCAATAAGAAAACACGAGCAGCCAGATTATCTAAAGGGTCCCCAACCACCGGGCCGTGGACCAGTACCGGGCCGTGGATCATTTGGTACAGGGCCGCACAGAAAGAATACAACTCTTTTTTTTTGTGTTGGTAATATATATTGTAAACATGTTATTTACATTAATCTGCAGGATATTTTATTTAGAAAAATTAAATAAAGTGCATAATATAATATGGAATAATCACATTTACATTATATATGTAATAATGAAATTATATGTTTTGCACTTTATTGTGTGTTTTGTTAGTTTGTTGTAGCATTTAGCTTAACACACTGCAGTGTCAGAGCTGCTAGCATGGCTTTACAACTCACCGGCCACTTTATTAGGTACACCTGTTAAACTGTTCGTTAACACAAATATCTAATCAGCCAATCACGTGGCAGCAACTCACTTAGACATAGTCAAGACGATCAAGTTAACAAGTTCATTTAAGTAACTTTGAACGCAGCATGGTTGTTGGTTTGAGTATTTCTGAAACTGGGATTTTTATGCACAACCATCTCTAGGGTTTACAGCAGGGGGGGGGAACCTTTTTCATGTCAAGGGCCATTTGTTTTTAACAACATCCTTCGAGGGCCGTACTAATTATTGAACTCATAACCTCTGCAAAGTTTTTTTAAGACACAGCCCATTCATTTCACTTTTCTTTTATGCTGTGCAATAAAGCAACTTTTTTATCTATGTATCTTTCTGTTTTATCAGAAAACAATCCTTTATTAGTCCCACAACGGGGAAATGTATCTTGTCACAGCAAAAGAAAATATGAAGTAAAAAGGCAGTACACAACAATTAAATAGAATAAAATATAATATAAGTACCAAGTGTTGATAGAAAATAAAGTGAGTATTGCACATGGCAGTGATAATTGCACAGCAGTGGTGGAACAGTCTGTTCTTGGTGTGGTGGTCTACCTCTCTATCTGTCCATGTTTGTATGTTACGCTCTGCAGAGAGCTGCTTGTTGGGCCAAACTCCGCCGAAGAGCGTTAATTTTATACGAACGCACTTGTCCTTTCAGCTTGTGCAGTTTGACATGTTTTGTGTTTCACCGCAAGCCCGTCCGCACAAACTAGACACACTGGCCTTTTACTTCCTCAAAGAAATAATCGTTCGTCCATTTCTGCTGGAAAGTGGGACATTTCGCATCCTCCTTTCTCTTTGTTACACTCGCCACGCTGCGTTCACTGATGTCAACAGTCTCGTTTTTAATATTGAAGTTTTTTGACATGACGTGACCACATGATGGCACGTTCCGCTCGTGTTGTGTTCAAGGACTCTGACCTTGGCCAGGAAAAACAGGGAATTGCCCGTCTATTGCTGTCTAGATTTTTATTCTAGTTCTATTCTAGTTGATTTTTTTGCGTGTGTATATGAATTACCTCAAGGGCTGGATCAAATGGTCTCGCGGGCCGTATACGGCCCGGAGGCCGGAGGTTCCCCACCCCTGGTTTACAGAGAATGGTCCAAAAAAGAGAAAATATGCAGTGGGCCGCAGTTCAATGAGACAGTTCAATCCCCAGACTAGTTTGAGTTAGAATGGCAGTAACTCAAATAACCTCTTGTTACAACTGAGTTATGCAGAAGAGCATCTCTGAATGCACAACATGTGGAACCCTGAAGCATATGGGCAACAGCAGCAGAAGACCACAATAGGTGCCGCTCCTGTCAGCTAACAGGAAACTGATGCTCCAATTGTACAATAGAAGATTGGAAAAACGTTGCCCGCTGAGGCTCGATTTCTGCTGCGACATTCAGATGGTGGTGTCAGAAGCATGGATCCATCCTGCCTTGTATCAACAGTTCAAGATGGTGGTGTAATGGTGTGGGGGATATTTTCTGCACACTTAGGGCCCCTTTGTACCAATTGATTTGATTGATTTGACTTTCTATCTATTAGTATATACATATATTCATACCTTAGACTCTATACGTAGTATGATCCTGGACTATCCCTCTTACGTTAGAGGGTGTTTAAGTAGGCCTTAGGTCAAACACTAATGTCTTGAGTGTCTCTTTTTCTTGTCAGGTCAGGTATAGCTCATCTTTTAGTCTACCGGAGCTGACACAGCTGCAAGATAAAAGTTAAGATGGGCCCTGTGTAGTCAGACTGGCGATGTCAGGGAGATGCTATGACGGTCTTACTTCTGGTCTCAACCAATTAACTCATTGGCTTATTTTAAAGCAATCTATATTGCCAATTTAACAGCATTGTTTGCAGTTGTATTTTATTTATAACACCTTGGAAGATTTGAAACATTGAGGGAGGCAAAAGAGCAACTGAGAGTTACACTACTTTCTTTAGTGCTTCCCAGGCAGCCAACATACAGAAGAATGAGCATGCTGCAGAAGTGGAGAAGTGGACACTAACTCATCACTGACCACAGCCGCTGTTTTCTATGTAGGACAAAACTACCAAATGTTAGCACCCTTAAGGGGAAAAGGAATGAGTCATTATAACGCCGAGTTATTTTTGACTCTGCCTCTTTTCTTAGCTTAGTCTGTCATTCACTGCAGAAGTGTTCGCGCTGCTGTTTCTAAAACTGTCAGGCATTTTCAGAATATTTTCAGGAATGATTTCAGCTGCAGGCTACCTTGTCACCTGTTTTTGGAGAGCTCTGCACTGACAGAGTAAAGCTCACATAAAATTACATTATTTGATGTCATTGTGCTGTCTCAGTGATGACTTTTATTCTTTCCTCTTGTTATTTACAAATATGAGAGGCATTTTCTTTTTCCGTAAAGCACTCACTCTGTTGCTCAGAATGCAATATGTTTGCAGTGCAGCGTAGTATAAAGCGCACTAATCAAATTATTCATACATCAGCACCTCTAAAATATGTATTAACATCGCCGCCTCATGGGACCAGTCAGCTAATTTCAGCTGGTAAGATAACCAGCAGTGTATAAAAGAAGTCCACCGGCTCAGAAACGTTGTTCTCAAGGGAACCTGGCACTCAAAACAGATGCTGTTATTCCACAGCAAGTGAAACATAAGATACAATATGGTCAGCACTCCACAGGTTTGTGTCCTCTTCAGCCTGTGCAGACAGCGAGCAGATTCCTGAGCAGAAAGTCGAGCCCTGCTGCCAAAATGTGACTCTCGGCCACCTGTCCCCAACAATGAGACGTTGCTACAGGAGCAGTTCATTTTTGTACTGAAACACACATTTGTTACACTTCTTTGATGTACTGTAGCATGTTGTTTTATTCTGTGAACAAAGCTGTTCACAGGTGCTGGTGAGGGACCATGTTCTTGTAACAGAACTGGTGAGATAAGATAAGAGAGACTTTGTCATCCATCTGTATACAGTGCAGTGCAGAACATAGAGGAACGAAATTGTGTTTCTCCTGCTCCTCGGTGAACAACAAGAAGAATGAATGATGCAACATTCAGTGGGAGTGAAGAAACGATCTGACTACACATAAGGTGCAAGATACAAAACAAGATACAAAATAAGGTACAAACTTGTAGTGCAATACGCAGGACAACGATATAAGACGGTGTTGTAAAATAATAGAGAAGTATATAAATATACATGAGAGTACGACACCAGGCTTGTCGAGTTCTTCCACACTAAACCCAGAAAACCATTTCTTTATGGAACTCGCTTTTTGAATGGAGGTATTGTCATGTTAAATCAAGAAAGGGGCTTTCCTAAACTATTGTACTATATTATTGTATACAATATCATTTTAGTCTACAGCATTCAGATTTCCCTTAATTGGTGTCACGGTATGTTTCAGGAGAGGACCCAATTGCAGGACGCCAGACGATTTCAACAAAAGAGAGAGCTTTATTAACAAAAGCTAGCAAGAATACAGAGAAACAAAATCAAACTGAAAACACAAACCAACACGACGTAGACACACGGAAACACGATGCACTGACAAGGAATAATGAGACAGACAGGGATATATACACACCAAAACTAACGAAGGGAACGAGACACAGCTGGGGGAGAAAGGCAAGGACACAAGGGCAGGGTGAATGGACACAGGAGGATCAAATCAACAATCACAAGAGAGGGAAAACACACAGACAGGAAGTACAACTAGACATGACACGAGGGGAATGAACCTTACAAAATAAAACAGGAAACAGAAAGTACACCCAGATCGTGACAATTGGAACTTCAGAACCTATTCCAAACCTTATAAAAAAGGTGCTTAATTTGTGTTGATTATTTCCTAGTAATGTCCTCATAATTCCTTGGTAGTTTTCTGGAGAGAACGTTGTATGTTTCCTTTTGGTTACATTAGCTTTGGAATGAATTGGAATTGATTCATTGGACGTGTGTCAGTTGTCACAGCCTCTATTTAATCTGATGCAATAGTGCCAAATGGCATGAATATTCCCAGGAAACTTCCTGTTGGTAAGTGAATAGGAATCTACGGAACCATAAAATAAAGCCTCACCTAGACAGTACCAAAACAAAAGTTCACAAAATACATTTGGAAGTGTGTGCCCACATACTTTTGAGCACATAGTATAGTGTATGTGAATCAATTTATCTTCTGGACTACACGTTGAATCTGGTGGCAGGTTCTCTTTTGATTGGTCTGGTGCCTTCTGCGTTCATTCAACCATAACGCATATTGTAACTAACATGATATGACTGCAAAACATGATGTAATGAGCCAGAAATAACATCTTAGATTAAATCCAATCCCTGCCTCACACCCAGCTGTTAGCACAGAGGAGACCTCTGACCTGGGAAGAGCTGATCGTGAAGCCTCGCTGTCCTTCAGGGAGCCACGGAGACTTCTAGCCTTTTTCTCTCACGTGTTGTGGAGGAGTAAGGTACAGTTACATAAGAGTGAAAAATAAATACATAGCTGATATAGCTGCTCTATCCATCCATGATTATGCATGACCAGTTCGGCACTCAGATATTCCACGCTGGGAGCTCACACAGCGAGCTTTTCGAGCAGTATTAAGCATTGATACGCTCACCGGCTTTTTATTTGCAGAAATCTTGTATTTTTCTTTCCTTTTTTCCTTCAGTGGTTGTTTATTGATAATGGTATTTATTGACAATATTTAGGGAACATCAGGGGAATGGCATAAACTGTATTTCAGCCCAGAAAGTGTCAGGCACGTGGTCGGAGACTTTGCCAAGGTTTTAAGTACGAAGCTGCTCGTGCCAGGCAGTGGTGGAAGAAATACTCCTTTGCTTAAGAAAAAGTAGAAATAAATGTGGAAGTTGTATAAATGGGGATTGTTTCCATTTCTACCATCTATCTCATATGACGTGAACACAGCATAACACACAGACATGAGATTGATATAAATTCATTCTTGGAAAAGAAACAGAATTCCCCAAAACTATTGAACTATTCCTTTAAGAATACATGTGAAAGGCTTTGATGCTGGAAAAGTCAATTAACACAATGTCTTAGTATTCCACAGATTTGGCATTCCTTTGCTATTTTGTTAAAAACACGAAAAGACTGACCAAATATTTCAGGTATTAACTAAATCCTCCTGTTATCATCACCCTGTTGCCAAAATAGCCGACGCACAATGAACCATTCATCCCGCTCTAAGCGTGGTATTCAGGCTGCTGTTGGGGGGAAACTGCTTTCTGTCGAGGCACACCGAGATAAAAGACCTCTCAAGCCTTTTTAATTATTCCTCACAACCATTTGTCATTCCATATAAGACGGCATTTCTTTATAAAAGTAGGTGATTCCCAAGGTAGATTGCTTTGTGGTAACCAAATTGTTTCTCAAGACAGAATTAATGGAAACATTTGCACAGGGCTGCCTGTACTTAGCTTTGTGTTGGACCTCCACTGATTTACAGTTACATCATCTTCAGGACCATTGTGTGTGAATGCAACTTTATTTAATGTATTTCTACCAGCGATAAAACTCAATAACAGCTAAGTGTAAACTGAGAATATACATTGTAAAGGTCAAGGTCAACCTAGTGTTGCTCATTGTAAGATTGAAGCTTGACAGCAGTAAAGTGATGGCGGTCATTGAAGCACCGAGTCACATTTACGTTCAGCACTGTGACATTTTCACACTACACCGTTCCTGTTCAGAATCAGCATCAGAATCGGGTAGGTTTTAACATGGAAGACATTTCCGTCAGTGTTTTTGGTGCATAAAACATAGTGAGAAAAACGAAAATGAAAAAACAAATACTGCAAGTCAAGTCAATAATAATAAATAGTATTAATAAAAATAGGAAAGGTATGTAAAAATGTAATATATCTGTTTAAATGACAGTAACTACAGTTTAAACGGCAGCTGTGACTATAACCTCACGTATATTGTGCCTCTCCCAGAGTGTGTGCTTCGTATTTTCTGACCTTGCTGTGTGAATAGCAAAGCGTGATAGCAGCCTCCCATACATCACTGTCAGTACACAGACTGTTCCAGCCACATCCAGGTAATCTATTTGTCCGGGTAAAATATGGTGTAATTTGTTCCAGATTTCTTGCAAGCCCAGCAAAAAAAACACAAAAAAAAACATTTGAGCTGCATCTTATGCTCATGTGGTATTTCCCGGTGCTGGTGGCCATAAGCATGTAGCGTCTCTTTGTCTGTGATTCACCTTACCTTCAGGTCCACTAATGAATGGTTATATAATACATGTGTTTCATTTGCTTCTTTCTAAATGGCTACAAAATATACAAGTACAACTAGTAGTGTCACTAGATCTATGTTTGCGTGACATTTCTTATGCTCATTTCACCGGTTTAATGCCATAGCTCTACTGAAAGCTTTCAGTGTGCAGGCACTCTAGCTCTGACGTCAGTCCTCTATATTCTTGGACTCTATTGTAGCCCATTTTCTCTCACTCTCGTCATCGTGTGGTAGTTTCTGGTTATATAACATTATGTAACTTTATGATTTTGCAGATTTATTCCCAGAAGAGGTTGATGGATCAGATACCTTTTACATTCATGTGTAGCCTTTCAGTGTTGAATATCTGCAAGTCATAACTCACACCTAAAGCAAATGCCAAAATAAAGAGATGCCGTTTTAGTGATGTAGATTATGATGACTATTTATACATTTCAAAGCAAGAGTGTGAAGTGAGAGATATAAATCATTGCCCTGAGAGTTTGCAGATCATGAGAGTGAATATTGCTGTGCTCCTAATGGTCTTTATGTCAGCGCGGGGTCAGCAGTGCATTAAAAGAACATTTCTTTATGCAACAACATTCCTAACCCATAAAAATAGTCACATCAACAGCTTAAGGGCTTACTAGAGAGTTGAAGGGAGTGAGAAAATAGTTTTTTTTACAAAGAATGGTTTCTGGGTTATATCAGAATCAAATAGTTTAATAAACTAAACTTAAACTTTAAATGTGGCTGAACAGCAACATTCAGAGATGTCCAGGCTGGACACAGATGGACATCACAGAGATGTAAAAGATACTGTGCTGTATACATCCATCCTCAAGAGTCCCATCTCTGGACATGTTTGTGAAACAAGCAAATCAATCAGTGTCAATTAGAGCTGCGTTCAAAGTAAACCACATCCTGGGAGTCAGACTCTTGCTCTGCACTTAACAGTAGGCAACGCAATTACGCTGCAAAACCCTCTAAAGTGCTTAGGGTCTGAGAGGATGAACGGGTGCATATAAAAGGCTCTTACCGTCTTTTATCTATACCCCTCTCAGGTACCCTCCTGAGCAGAGACTTTTTCCCTGAGCATGAGAGAGAAGAGCAGCACTGGAAGCCCTCTGTTTCACATCTTTCATGTTGGGATCCGTACCCCGTCAGACACCACAGTTTGGGATGCCAGTCTACATAAGTACACTGATCTTCAAAGCCCCCTTTTCTGTTCCCCGCCGCTATTCATTCTCTCATTTTGATACCTCTCTGCTGAGATGGGGGCAGCAAGAGCAATAGCAGTCCTCATTGATTTCTGAAGGAGAGTACAGTCACTTCCTCTCCAGCTGTTCTCTGTAAAAAAAAAAGGTGAGAACGTTGCACTTTAACAGCTGAGTCTGAATTAGACTGAGGCGTGGGAGCATAATCACATTTGACTTGCAGTGTGAATTACAGAAGCAGGTTGCGAATCCTTTCTCCCACATCGCTATCATGACGCTATAGTTGATACTTCATTTGCATGCATACGACACAACGCTTGAATCAGTGTAAACCTCAAGGAAATGAACATTCAGACAAAGACTGCAAAGAAAGAAAGAAAAGGCTCCCAAGCTTCCAGACATATGTTGTTAAATGCTTTATTGTATATTTTATCATAATGTGAGAAGGTGGAGTAACAGTGAATATTGAATCATGATACAAATTATTAACCTGGACAATATTGTATGCAATTTTATTATTATTGTATGATTCCTTTAGAGTGATGTTTACATTATTTATGTGTCAGGAAGTTTATTTATAGAACCAAAAGACAGAGAAAATACAGCATTAACAAACATTTAAAACACAAATTAGGAGATTATTTGGTGTATAAAAATGTAAATATTTCAAATTTCAAAGCAAATTTCATCACTGTGTGGTTTATAAACAATGCTCTTACCGATTTGTGTTTATTCTTCATCAATTCATGTTTTGATTTCCTCTCAATATGTAGTCTAAATGCTAAATATTAAATATGACTTGACAACATGTTTATTTGTTTGGGAAGCTAAAGCATCACTTTGTGTGCATTCCCATCCATGAGCTCATATGTTGCTTGCGTGCACGATGCTTTTGTGTTTGTGCTCGTCATGGTCATGACCAGTTTCTGTGGCAACATGATTTTGAAAATAGCTCCTTTCCAACGGCCCGCTGCTGTCGCAAGTTCAGCAGGCAGCAGCCCCCTCTTGATGCATTACTCATTCATTGCTCATTATCATCCCACTCTCATTTCACCCAGGGTCCCCTGCTTGGATATCTGATGGAGATGGTTGTGTGGGGGCGGGGAAGTGGCTACTATAAAGCCGGTGTATCCATGCTGTGATTGGCTGGTGGGATCTGTTTAATCTGCTGTGACTACTACAGGGTCCGCCCCTGCACTCCTCCCCCTCGCTCTTCCTGCACTGACGGCATCCGTACACAATAGTGTGCTGTCTCTGTTCCAGGGAGAGTATCAGCTCTGCACAGGGAGGAGAGGATTAGCGCAAACTACTCAGCTCATCTGCATACATTTTCCCAGAGAACCACATGAACACCCAGGGCTGCACCTCTTTTGTATAAAACCTGGCACTCCTAACACAGAGGCTCCATTTCATCCACTGTCACTGCTGTGAGAGGATTTAATAAGGACCACAGTTTTTTATCTTTTTGGATTCTTTTTTTTATTATTCTCAGACTATTTTTTTCCATAATTCAAATGTGCATTTTGCTGTCTGTGATGTCTCTATTTAATTGGGACAATGCAACTAATATCATTTGATCTAGTCCTGCTCTGAGCATCAAACAGATTTCCCCTCCTTTTTTGGGACTTTTCCACTGGGGTTGTTCCTTCATCTGGTTTGGGAGACTGCAGCACCAGAATGCCATCTAGAGAGTCCTACGAGGTTCACAAGGAAGAGAAGTCCCTAGTGCAAAAGGCCAAGCGAGAGGCCAATCAGGAGGATATTCTGGCGGCTGCTCTGGGAATGAGGATGGGGCCACAGAAACCTCCAGCCACTTTCTGGCAGCCACTTAAACTATTCGCCTATTCACAGCTCACCTCACTGGTTCGCAGAGCTACACTGAAGGAGAGCGAGCGGACACCCAAATCTGAGAAAGTCCACAACTTCAAGGTGAGACTTAAAGAACTCCTATCAGCTGTTGCAACTCAAAAATGTTGCTTTAATTTCATCATGTGTGGCCTTCACATGCTTACCATGTGGGTGACGGGAGGCAGGGGAGGGGGGAGCGATTCAGAGTGGGAGAGAGGGGATGAAAAACAGAGCTGTTTATGTCTGTCCAGTGAGCCTTTATCAAAAGAAAATCTGTTGGGTGGTCTGTGGACCGCTGCTGTTATAGTTCGAGTACCAGATGGACAGATTAGGCCGATGGAGAGAGGAAACAGAGGAGGAGTGTATCCCTATTTGGCTCAGGCTCACTCTCCTAGTTTGGCTGGTTAATGGGATGGAGAGCAGCAGGTGAAAAATTACCTTCAAGGCTTTCAAACTGCTGATGCTTACCAATCTATTTCTGCTGCTTTGTTCTCTGGGATTGCTGAATGCTGCATTTCAACGTCTTAGCAAAGTATAGTTCCCATGTTGAACGCTCCCACATCTAAAGAAAGATGTATAATTTGAGTGATTTTATAATAAAGAGAGAATCAACAACATCAAGTCTTTCAATTTCAAACTTTCCAAACAAAGCTCCCTGACAGCCACAATTATTTAAAATTAAATTACAGTTTCACTCTACTACTGTTTCATTCCTCTTACACTGTTTGCTCTGAATAAATTCATTCACCACCTGCATTTAGACATTTTTAAAGAAAGACATGACACAGTACGTATCACAATCCAAGAAAAGATCATTTTACATCATCATGTTAAAAGCAAAAATTGATTACATGTGAAATTGTCATCCTAATATTCTGTAAACATGAAAATAAATGTCAGATGGCATCCTTCCAGGTGACCTGAATGATGTCTGACTGTCAAACAACTGCTTAGATGACCATCAGTTAATATTTTGTAACACAATGAACCAACTGCACGGTGTTATCCCAACCAGAAACTAACAGTTCTTCGCCAAACGGGCTTGTTTTGTGTTTTTGTTGCTGTATCTGCTGTTGACTCAATGCAATGAAAACAGGGAGAGTTGTGGCTTGTTCTCGCTCCCAGAGGCCTCCCTGATTGGTTGTCACCTGGTGGTGTTTGTCACCAGTGATGTGGCCTCCTACTGTTTCCATAGCAAGTTTCCCTGACAACTTGCACCTCCACTCTGGTGAAGTGTCAGTTCCTACTGTGCCATGATGGCAAAGCCTCGCCTGCTCGGAGTCACCCGCCTCAGTATTGTCAGTTTGAGGGTCTGTTTGAACAACAATCCTCCTCCTCTGCCTCATTTACGGTGGCAGCACCTACAGGTCTCCGGGTCGGCTGAGGAACGGGATGCTGTGTCTATGGAGCAAATGGCAAATGCGACTCCCCGCTGTCTTCTCATTTCACTTCATCACTAACACCTGCCACTGTCCTCCTCTCTGTTGTAGGTCCATACCTTTCGAGGACCTCACTGGTGTGAACACTGTGCCAGCTTCATGTGGGGACTGATGGCTCAGGGGGTCAAATGTGCAGGTACATGTTGTTCTCAGGCTACATCAACACTGTATTATACAAACTGCTTTTATGGTACATGTGCATGGTGTACAAAGCATTACTGTGTATGGGTTACTTGGCTTTTAGCGCGTAAAGAGCTGGATTATTGAGTCTTAATCCCAACAGTAGTTTGCGTATTAGGGATTGTATTGAAACGAAAGCTCTATTCTGTAGCTATGATGTAACATGTACTTTACATTAGTAAATCAGAGTAATCGGTTCAAACAAGCAGAATAATGAGTTTTAGCAATGTCAGCCATCACGCTGTTTTTTTTTAAATCCAAAAGAAGCTCTTTATTCTTTATGGAAATAAAAACTAATAATAATACTTAATACTCTTTTTTTACCTCAGGGTTTGGGTTTTTGTTTTCATCTTGTTGTCATTATCACAATAACAAAGGCTATCTGTGTTTCCACTTCCATGATTTTTTGGAACATTTGCTGCATTTGAACCTAAACACGCAACAACAGGCTCATTACAGCAGCTGACAAACATAACAAAGCTCACTTCTTTGTATTTTTCTAAATGCATTTGGTTATTATGTGCTCTACAGTGTGAGCACATAAACATTTGATCTGTATTTATGAGCATTCCTTTACTTTGTGTCATAGATGTAACATACACACATTATTATTTTGAGGTAAATGCTTTTGTTATATTTGCCTGTTTGCTTGTCAAAGATTTTGTTGGAATTCGTTTCACTTCCAAGAAGAGTCCTATAATATAGTCTGATGTGTATCTTTGATGTTTTATTGATGAAACAAAGTATGTCACACAAATCTGCGAGAGCGCTGGCGTTAATTATTAATGTCTTGATTTTGAACGCTGACAACTATCTTTTTTTAAAAGGTAGCTATGTTTTGAGCCAATCTTTATAAACTCTTATGTTGCCATTCCTTCAGTCTCCACCACAGCTACTAGAATCTAGGGCAGCGAAGTCTCACATGATGTTCAGATTTGCATACCAAATAATGTTCTCCCACCCCCTTTTCTTTCTGGATGTGTGAACTGTTTTTGGCCGCGTGCCAGAAAGCCAGCCTCTGCTTGTGCTTGTTGTCCCACATTTCCTCATCAGAGTACGCCCCCCCAGCCTCATCCCATCATGCCCATGAAGGAAAACAAAGCTGGCATGTCTCTTTAATGAGGAGCAGAGCTCGGAGCGTGGGGAAGGAGCTCTGTTTCAGCACACATTAAAATTCAGCGGCTTCAACCAAAGAGCTAGGTCAAGCAGCTCAACCCCTTTTTAACTTAAATACTTGGTTCTAAAAAAATCCAAACCGTCAAACAAAAACAAGTGGTACATTTTGTTTTCAGTTCCAGTGAGAAAGGGACCGGTATTAAACTCGGCCGGTCGACATGGTGATAATGTGCTGATTAGAAATTTGCATCGAGCCCCCATTTAAACCTCTTCTCAGAGCCCTTTAGCCAAAACGGAGCTGCAGCCTCCTCCATAGCAACAGAGACAGAGCTGACGGTGCAGTAAAGCAGCATCCTCCGTCTCCTGGCTCCCCCGCTGTCCCTCGGGTCTCTTTCTCACCCTCACCCGCCCCACCTGGGACCCAGGGCCGTCAGTGTGCTCACATGGACAATAGGAGTTCAGCACACTTGCGTCTGATGACAGGCCGTCCTCTATTATACTGCCTGTCTCATATCCTTAAGAGAATCATCTCTTAAAGTAATTACATTTCTGCATCAATGCATATAAATGCAGGCTGCATGAATTTCTCCAGGGAACCATATTAATCTCAATATTGTCTGAGGTCCTCCAGAAGCATAGATTCTTGGCTTTATATAAAACGTTTAAAAGTAGCGGTTCTTCTGAGGGATCAAAATGTAATTTCTTATGTTTTTGGAATGAAAAAGCAGACAGCATTTGTCAAAGAAAAGCCTTTTAGAACTTGGAGAAGGCTCAAAATATCTAAGAGCTTGAATAACTGCCCCATTTTAGTCTGGGAAACTAGGTCTAGTGTAGCCCGCAGCGCCTCAATTGCTGCTTCCACAGCCATTGTGTGTGAGCTTGGATTTGGAGAAGAATAGAGCACACAGCAGCAGCGCTGACTATCCCTCCTCCAGGCCACAGCGTTTTCAGTGTTCCTCTAATTCCCTCCATGCATCTCTGTTACAAAGCAGAGCTGCAGTCTCTCTGCTTCTGCTCTCCACGGGCTCCTCTGTTCCCGACAAGGTGAATCCTGCCTGAAACAGCTGTGCCTCAGGCCCCATCCGCTGTGACTGAAGACAAAACGCAATATGGGCTACTTGAACTGACATAATGACTAATATGCCATTTAAACACCCAGTGTGGTGCATCCCACAGCTGAAAATATCATATAGGAGAAAAAAGAAACATCAAAATGAGTATTTCCCCACGTTTAATAATGATCAAATGCATTTTTCCGGTTGTTTGAATCATTAAATGCTTTAATACAAAAGTGAGAAAAGATGCACATAAATGTTTCATAGATTAATGTGCGATCATGTGGGTTTTTAATAAACTAATGTCCCTCTAGAGGTGACATTGGATTTGTTCAGTGCTCAAGGTGACTTCAATGCCATGTGTGGTGGAGGGAGAGGAGCTCTCCAGTGGTCTTGTGACATTTAGGGGGCAAACATTGATCAAGGGAATTAACACTCTTCTGCAAGCCAAAACACACATGAAACCAGTCAACCAAATCCAAATGAACCTGATGTTTATTGTGAATTTGCATAATAGTCCTCAGTTTAGAGATAAAATGACCTACAAGAATTAATTTAGTTGACCTCATTCTACTTGACAAATGTTATAAAATAAATACTCTACTCTACTCTTCCATTCTGATTCTGATTTCTATGAACTAACCGCGCTGTACGTCTCCCTCTTTAGATTGTGGTTTGAACGTCCACAAACAATGTTCATCTCTGGTGCCCGACGACTGCAAGCCAGACCTGAGACACATCCGTAAAGTTTACAGCTGTGATCTCACGACCCTGGTGAAAGCTCACAATACGGAGCGACCCATGGTGGTGGACATGTGCATACGAGAGATCGAGTCAAGAGGTCAGTCGGGGTCATGTGTCTTTGTGTGTGTGTGTGTGTTTCAAATGTACAGCATAATATATGACTATTTTCCTCCAAAGATTTGAATATGATAAATGTCGTGTTTCAAAGCTATGAATCACATTTAGTAGTAGCATTTTAATTTCCATATTAAGTATTAAGTAGTGATTCAATTTCATAAATAGGTATTCCTTTTCTTATACGATCCAAACCTTTACCGCCTGTTTTTACTTCCATGAAGACATTTAGTAATTATTCTAGAACTAATTATTGAGCTAATGTCTGGTCAGTTTTTCTGAAATTATATATATTTTTTAGAAAATGCAATAACTTTAAATGTAATTACTTTTAGCATTTTTAGCTGATATGCAGGAGTCCCCTTAAAACAACCCCTTTAAAATGCCATATGAAATTAAGTTTATGGTTCCTGTTTACTGTATTTATGCAGTAAGTGATCCACAATATACTTTAAGTCTGCTTACATTACTAACTGAGTTAATGTTTTTTGGGCGGGGGGGGGATGACTGAGACGAGTGATGAGTGTTCTGGTAATTGTGAACATGTAATGAGGAATACATTACTCTGTTTCCTGCTGCCTTATTTGATTGCATTTCAGTTAAATCATTCAACTATGTAGGAAACTCATTGCTCCCTCATTGTCTGCCCTCTAATATATGTCTGTAGCTAAGTTTGATTTATGTCTTTATTATTTTGCCCAGCCATGCAGAAAACTATTTGCATCAGCCCATGTTGTTCCATTGTGTGACATTGTGGACATTTTATCCTTAATTTCTTATGCATATTTAAGGATGTTTAATGGCATTTCCCAAATCACCCAAGGCGATATATATGTGGGTGAATTTTTCTACATTACTCATGACAGCCCGGACGATGTCTGAAAGATCCTTTTGTTTTTATTTAAAAATAATCATTTTTACGTTTGTTTCTCAAGGACTGACGTCTGAAGGCCTCTACAGAATATCTGGATTCAGTGATTCGTTAGAAGAGGTCAAGATGGCGTTTGACAAAGGTATATGTTCCTTTATAGATTCCTGTCAGCTCATAACATGATGATTGACATTGCATGCTTTCATTTGTGCACATAAGACACACAGAGCATTTCAGATTCATGAGAAAGTGACACATTTGTGGAGGATTACTGTCCATCTGGGACTGCAAATCCTATCTTGACTTGTCCATCTCACGCAGCTTTTCACAGTGTGGACAGACAGGGGGGACCTCAGGGGATACAAACCATGGATGTACTCTCACTGCCTTGAACATAGCTTTTTTTTTTAAAAAGGAACTCTTCCGCTGTGTTGGGATTCAGTAGGAGACTTAGTGAGAATGAGCCTGTCTTTGCCCAGTGCAGTGTGAATTTTAACTGTAAGAAAAACCCTGCAGCAGTGAGCTAAACTCTTCGCCAGATCCGCATGTGGGAAATCATCCATGACAGAGTGTCATTCCAGCTCACAGTGCTGTGATGTTCAGTCTGCCAGCACAAGTAGGCCATGGCCTGCTCTGGAAAGCATGCATAACTGAAGGAAAGTCAGAATAAAACAGGCCAGGCGGATGATAGCAGCTACTTTGCAAAATACAGAGCGAGAGAAGATTTCTTTCCCTACCCACAGTAACACAATCTTTTTATTCCTCACTTCACACGGTGAAGTGAAAGTGTTGATGCCAGTTATTTTTACTCTGTGAAAACTCTCTTCTTCTCGTCTCCCTTATTCCATCACACATCCTCACAGATGGCGAGAAGACAGACATCTCAGTGAATGCCTATGAAGACATCAATATCATCACGGGTGCACTGAAACTTTACCTCAGAGATTTGCCTGTTCCCATCATCTCATACGACGCTTACCCAAGGTTCATTGAGGCTGCAAGTAAGTCACAACAAGATTAGAAACACACCTGTTTCACTGTGTTGGGTTTTTTTTTGTTGTTGCATTAAAGTGACAAACAGTCAAAATGAACCTTTATGTGATTTGCTTTGTGTGGTCACATTACAGTATTTTATCTTTTAACATATTTTATTTGCAGAAAAGTATTTGCTGGGAATACATGACAGATGTCAGTTGTAGTATATTGGCCTAAAAAGGTGGACAAAATAACAGAAACACCTGTATGTGATGGATGAATTCAACAACCTCCAATAATGTTTGATGTCTGTTAAGACTGAGTCCATAAATATGAACATTTATATATAATGTATACATTCTTGAGGCTGTAGTTTGCAGGGTTGGTGTGTTGGACTGCACTTTGTTGCTTGTTCTTTTCACTTTAAATGGCTGGCTGTACTTTGCTGTTATTTAAAACTCCACTGGCAAGGACTTTATGGTTGTTAAAAGGGAAAAAGGGAAAACATTCATTGGCAATTTTCCTCAGTTGCAGTTGGAACTGAACTTGCCGAATTCTCAGAATCAGCCAATGACTTTCAAAACTCAACACTGACCTCAAGTCCTGAATACGTTATTCAACTCCAATTGTGCCCCTAATTTGCAAAACTCAACAGTCAAGAACACATTCACAATGTGCATTTGCATTAGCCATCTCGAGCAGCCTCAGACTTCCTCTCAGAGACTAATGGCTTTTATTACCCCAAAGGAAATTACTGCATTGATTCCCGCTTGTGTCCTCTGAGGTCAGAGAGTGTATTCTGGCCACTCTAACAAACCCGCTTTCTGTTTCTGTTCAGAGCTCACAGACCCAGAGAAGAAGCTGGAAGCTTTCCGCGAGGCTCTTGCTTTGCTGCCGCCATCACACAGTGAAACTTTGAAGTACCTCATGGCGCACTTAAAAAGGTTAGCAATGTGATCGAACTCTGCAAGAGCTGGGGAGAGGGGGGGGTGAAAACTAACAGGAGGGAGGTGTTTCAAGAAAGGGGGATGATTATGCCTATTTCACTATCTCAAATACTTTGCACCCTTTTAGTTATTGATCTGTATTGAGAAATGTATTAGTCCACATTGTTCCAATATTAGTAACACTGGGAACATAATGTTCAGTCCCCCTCCCCACCAAAGTCATTTTCATACAATCCCTAAAACTGGTTATTTCCAGAACCAGTCTATGTTTCTAACTTACATTTTTCTATTAATACATATTCGCAGGGTGGCGCAGAATGAGGAATTCAACCTGATGAACGCAGAGAACCTCGGCATCATTTTTGGACCCACCCTCATGCGTGCACCAAACTTGGACGCAATGACAGCACTCCATGACATCCGCTACCAGAGACAGGTGGTGGAGGTGCTCATTAAAAAGGAAGATGTGCTCTTCTAAACATGGATCAGGACTTTTGTAGAACAGCTGTCTAATCATTCTTTTGTGTAAAAACTTGAATGACTTGTTTGTATTAAATTGATTGATACATTTTTTTTAAATGCCCTGCGTATGGACTGGTGTTGACCTAACGTCTGTCTTCCCCTGTATTGGGTGTGGATGATGAACTTTACACTTGTGCGTACTCTATGTCTCCCCATTTTTGTCGGGGGATTTTCCGAAGCTGACAGGCAAGCATGCATGGTGCAAGGTCTTTGTTGCTTTGTAGTCGTAACCCAGCATGTGTTAAGATCGTGTAGCGCTGTGATTTTGCTTTTGTCTGTTCTGTAGTAGATATAGTCGACATTCCCAGCTGCCGGCTGTGCAGTTTCTTTCTGTTAAACATTGTATAGCTGTATGTCAAAATAAGCTACTGATATTTCTGGGGTAATTTCTATGAGGCTGTATTTTTTTATCTCCTCAAATGTTTTTATGAGTAGTTGAATGAGCCTTTCCTGTTGATGTGTACACACTGGTGCATTTGCCTGACCTTAACATTTTTATTGTGTTATAAACTGAATTATTTGTGAATTTAATTTTTTTATTGTAATGTTTTTGTACACAACTTGTGCATGATCACTTTAATTTATTAAACCTTACTCTGAGAAATGAAGTGCTTAATGAGTCTGACTTACCATAATAAAGATCGACATCATAATGTGCGTTAAACCTGCATTAGATACTTTTTATGGCAGCAGACACAAGCTGTAAACACATTTTATACGAAAGTTGATATGGCAAACATATTAGCAAACAGCTGCTTGTTTATAGGTACAGAAGATATGAAGCAACCTTATCATTCATTTGGAGTCGTTGTTCTGTCAGTCCAATATATTTGCTCTCATTTTAGTTCTGTTTTTGTACATCTGCCTGCTGCATCTTGAACAACACTATGAGAGCCGTGAGTGAAACAAAGGTTGTGGGCCAGACAATCAAAACAATGATCCGTGAATACTTTGTGTTTTCCCTTTCCCGAGGATAAGACTGGCAATACTTTATATCCCATGGATATACCAAAACCACCAATTTATTTATCTTACCAATAAATAATGAATGTGTAGCCAAAACTATAGTGAATTTCTTTAAGTCATCAATGCACTGGGTGACATGTTTCATCATTATTATACAGTATACATGGATACATAGTTGCTCAGTCCCACATACTCCGTCCTGCTGCCATAAATACTCACTAGAGCACTAAATGTGTGTTAATCCACTGCTGAAAATAGTCTCCAACAACTGCACTATTTATTCCTGTTTGACGAACGTAAGCTACAAACTACAATGCCCAGCTGTTGCAGGAAATTATTCTGACTTAAACAAAACTACATATGTGTGACCTATAAGATTCCTGTCTTCAGTAGGAACTGATGGGTACAAACACATTTTGGTCTTTTCATTGGATTGTTGACAATAAGAAAAATACTTAATAACAGGATATGTGTCCTTAAAAAGACAAAATGATACATACATATCTAATGCTGCTTAAAACATTTGATGAGACTTGTTTGTGGCTGTAAGATGACCCTGGCAGATAGGACTGTCCTCCATTCTGCATATTCAGAATGACAGGTTGTGCCTAAGAGCCACACAGTCAAGTAACTTTACATAAAACCCTCAAACAACACATCCGTCACACTGATTCACTGTGAGATTAAACGCAAACACACAACACTTAAGGCAACACCCTTCTTGCACTCGAGAGACTGTTAATTACCAGATAAATGTGCAAGCAATGTCACATTAAATATATGCATTTTATGTCTAATTAGCCACAGGTTATGTCTTTCCAAGCAAGTTCTACAAATCAGTCACTCACAGCCATCGGTGGCTCATTATATGACTACTGTTTCACACTGTAGGCTCCAATAGGAATAACTTGGATTGTGTCTTTGTTCCTCATTATGTGTTAAATTATAGTTTCTCTGTGGATGTGAGCTTTTAGGTGTGATAGTTATTGACAGATATATAATCTGATGTAACCACAGTGTTTGACCCCACATGTTGTCTATAGCTTCACATTCAGTACGTTCAGGTTTTTGCTGTTTAAATTTCCCAACAAAGCATCAGAGAAGCAATCACTGCTTGACATTTAATCACTCCGGCGTTGTGACCACATCACATTGAATTAATGTAAGCCGAACTTGTCTCTGGTGATTGTGTGGCAAAATTGGATTTTCATCCAACCGTTTAGCCTCCCCCCGCCATTATCAGCCATTTTAATATATATCATACCTTCATCTACATCATGCATTGACTGTGGAAGGAGGTAAACCACACCAATAAAGCTATTGAGCTTTCTATCCCTCAATCAGATGCTGTGATAACACCGTGCCGGAGTAATGACTGCCAAATGCATTGTGCGGTGGATGTGCCTCGTTCACAGTAATGAGACGAAATTTGAAAGGCTGTGATCCATGAGATAACTGACCTTTCTTTGTTGACTGGATGGTAATACTTTCCTCCCTGCAAACAGCTGACCTGAATACATTTTCAAATGTGGAAATATAAAGAAATTTACCAATGTGAAGTATTTTAAATCGTTTTTTTTCATTTTGTATTTATCATATCAAAAGCTGAATCATGAATGTTGCTGTGCTTGAGCCTATAATACAAGTTCCATTTATATTAACAGGGATTTTATATTATAACAGTGAAACGCTACATATAATGGTTTAAGATCATGAAAGTACAGGATTGTCTATTCCAATAAATGTTGCTAAAGCTGTCTAATTTTAGACATTTCTATATTTATGTTGGAACATCATGTAAAATATACCTCTCAGCACACATCATAATCTCTGAAAACGCTAATCCTCTTAATATTCATCGAGGCATAAACATCCAGTATGTTGTCCAGTTTTCATGCACCCCCCCCCCGCAGATATTACTTCATTCAGATTCAATGAACATTTAATCACTTACAAAGCAGATATAAACCCGCAGCTCATAGTCCTCTAGAGACTGACTATGCGGTGCGAGCCTTCAAAGTGTTTTAATTAACACTGGACAGAGCACCGAAACGCCTGTGATTACAGGTCGACTGAGCAGATACAATGCTGGCTTGTCCCGTGTCACATGACAGACTTGAAGAAAGGCAAAGCGGTGCTTACATGGTGTAAATTCAGGTGGCCTGAGTGATTGGAGATAGAGAGAAGGTGGGTTGGGACAAATCTCTCTTAATTCAGGCATTGCCAAAATGGTCATTTGTCCCTAAGTGAGACGAATGAGGCGGACGGTTGACTGACTGGCTGATTGAACGGATTCGGGATGTGAGGAAATTGAGTTGCCTGACCCATCACGGGCCCGACAGGGTGAGGTAGTGCAGAGCAAAAGAGGAAAATATGGGAGTAACACCTGGCCCCAAAAACAAACAAAGGTTGTTTGAACATCTGAATCATCTGAGATTATAATAGTATTATTATTTAGGGGAAGCTGCATGAGAGGCACTGTAAGAATCCTTTCAAAATAAATAAAACACGGCTTCATCGTCCACGTTGAACGGCTACTAAATACATCACTAAACATCTAGAAGTATATTAACATATAAAAAATGGTTTATAACACATCCTCATGTTGTTGTAAGCAGATATATGTTACTCAGTGTGTGTGTGTGTGTGTGTGTGTGTGTGTGTGTGTGTGTGTGTGTTTTTAATGGACTAAACATTATTATATGGACCTGTATACACAGATTTAAAGACAACATGGATAGTTTATTACTGATACAAGGGGGGAAAAGCTGCAAGCGTGTACTGCGTCTCTTCTCACCTCGAGACTGAGTGTGGCCAAGTTCACGATGGGATATTTCAGTGGTGGATTACTCCGGTATGTTGATCTTATAGCATAGGACAAAGAATGTGGCCCTCTCAAATGACAAGCATTGGCAGCCAGTCATTCACATCCGCTGTCTGACAATAACAACAAGGCGAGAGTGGAGAGCTCGGAGCTTGTCCTGTAAGTTATATGCCTGTGCTGAAAGAGTGTTTTAGGTGGGTCAAACCTTTTTAATACTCAAGTGGTCTGCGGGCAGCGTGTGGAAGTTGGATCTGGTTTTGGATGCCTGGTGTTATTGGCAAGAATGAATACAGTATTTTTCATTTTTCCTCTAGTCCTTCTAGCAGGTAAGAACCTATTTCAAACTAAAGAAAATGTATAACTGTGGAAATAAGTGTCTGTCTTCTTTGCTTGAATTACTTTTACAGTTTAAAGCATGATGAAGTCAGAGAAAGTTGGAGTCTGTGAAACGATTAATAAACCCTGTTTGCATTAATTATGTTTATTGACTCACTCTGTCAAGCGTCTTTGAGTTTCCAGAAAAGCGCTATACAAGTATAATGTATTATTATTATTATTATCATTATTATTATTATTATTGAAACTTCTCTCAAGTCAGTGAAAGCTGATCCAATTAAAACAACAAAACTAATGAGCAAATGTTAATTCTATGCAAACCAGCTCTTTGATTGACAGGGGCATGTGTGCTCTTTTCAATTTGCTTTTCAACCTTTTGTCTGTCTGTTACAACATGAAGTCACTTACATAACCGTTTACCGAGTTGACTGTTTGGAGAGAAATTCAACCATTCAAAAAATATATTGCTGAAAAAGGACCTTTGTTTCAAGGTCAGCTAAAAAAGGAAACTGGATCCTGCTCTGGCTTGTGACAGATATGTAGCGAAGAGAGCATAAGAACATCTCTATTCACAAACTAACAGGGGTGCCATTGCATGTTTGAAGGCACTATTTTCTAATTTAGACCCAAAATATATATATATATATATATATATACACGCAAATACATGCATTTACACAACAGGCCTACATGTTTGAGAACATTTGCCTGAATGCAACTCCCTCATGGTGATCTCACAGCTTTGGAAAACATGGAAAAATAAATCTATAAATGAACACAGAGACTTTTTTAAAACACCAAATTGTATCAAACTGTACATCAAGTAAAAGTAGATCAGTTTCTACAAAGTTCTACTAAAAAGGAATGTGGTTCATGCACATACACTATACACCTTACACCTATAGTATGACACTGTCACATCTATTTTCAACTCATATTAAATGAACTCACCTCAAGTATCAGATGTTCTTAAAGCAATATTCTACTTTGGCACGAGCACACTCAAGAAGCAGCTTGAGGAGTAAAGAAAGACGTATTTCACCATCTAAATGCCTTCAATAAAGAAACTGTGGAGAACTATGAGCCTGTATGGTATGTTTTTTATTTTAGGCGTCGCCTGGGCCTCCACTGATGAAACACGTCTGGTCAAAACCCTCTTCGCCCGCTACAATAAGGTCGTCCGTCCTGTCAATCACTTCAAGGAACCGGTGGTTGTTACTGTGGGCCTTCAGCTCATCCAGCTCATCAGTGTGGTGAGGTCTCATGCCACTCACCATGTCACCCCGTCTGTATTAAGATTCACCGTCATCAACTGTCTAAACACATTTATCTGGATTCACAGGATGAGGTCAACCAGATCGTCAGCAGCAACGTGCGACTGAAACAGGTTTGAAACATGTTTATTGGTGTTGTTGTGATAAAAGAAAGACTTTTGGACACACCCGCAAAAAGCCTCAATAAGGTACCAATAAACATGAGTAAGAAAATGCATCATCATGCTTCTAGCTACACATGATAAATGTCCCAAATATGAAATCCTCACACCAAGAAATGTATTTATATATACAAATAATTGGGGGGAAAAAAACAAAAACACAATTAACATTTGAAAAGTTATAAACAAATAGAGTTTTGTTTCAAAAAGTAAAACAAATAATTGGCAAGCTATACAATAAGTGTAGTGCAAAAAATACAGTTACTTGAAAGAGTCACAGATCTTTGTCTTCACTGCACTCATTTCTTTCTGTTATTTCTATAGTATCAAAGGGTTTTCTTTTTTAATTCAATTCATATGTTTCATTCGTCTACGAGTTTGAAAGAATCACTCATAGCATTTAGGAAAGAAACGTATACAGCAACTACGAACGATGTAGAAATGTTGTTTAGAAAATGCGATTTTCCTTTATCAGTACACAATATGTCAGCGCTCATATTTGCTTCTTCTTCTAAGAACAAAATAAAACTGTTTGTCAGGTTGTCAAAATTGAAGTACTGTTTGTTGTTCTGTGTCCTTTTGTGTGTTTTCTTCAGCAATGGAAAGATGTGAACTTGCACTGGAACCCGGAGGATTACGGTGGCATCAAAAAGATCAGAGTTCCCTCCACTGACATTTGGCGGCCTGATCTGGTTCTCTACAACAAGTATGTGCTCAGGCTACATTTGATCCATGCGAAATTATTTTTGATGAAACCTTTTTTTTTCATTACAATAAGCCTTACGTGACATAAAGCATCCGCACCTCTAGAAACAATTAACACACCTATCGGAATTTAGAATCACGTTTTCCTACACTCCAGTATGCAGCGTGTGAAAGCTCAGATTTCATTAGGCTAAATCTGGAATCTGTACTGCAGCCTCCCCCCTCCCCCTCCTCCAGCCATATGCTGCGCCTGACACGCTGCTTCTTTTCCCTGACAACCAGCTCCGCTGCCACAACAACTTGTGCCAAGCTGAGCGCTGGTTGGCTGGGGTGCAACACTGACCCCGTCCTCAGGCACTGATGTCCCCCTGCGTTAACATTTAACTTATTGTCTCCCATGTTGATGCTGCCTGTTTGTTTCTGTGCCCGCAGTGCTGATGGAGACTTTGCCATCATTCATGAGACCAAAGTGCTGCTGGAGCACACAGGAATGATCACGTGGAACCCCCCTGCGATCTTCAAGAGCTATTGTGAAATCATTGTGCTGCATTTCCCCTTTGACCTCCAGAACTGCAGTATGAAGCTGGGTACCTGGACCTACGATGGAAACCTGGTCGTCGTCAATCCTGTAATTCCATTCAGACTGTTTGTTTAGAGGAATAGCTCTACATTTTTGGGAAATGCTCTTATTCTCTTTCTTGCTGAGAGTTAGATGAAAAGATTGGTATCACTATCAATATGTAGCAAACTATACCTTTAACAATACAAATAATGCAAATTGCCACTTATATTAATGGCTTTACAGCACTCTTGAAGGCCAAAATATATCAGATCAAACACCAGAAGTGCTTTTGAACAACATCTCTGAGGCTTCTTTATTGCTAAAGAACTTGGATACCCAAAACAATAGTCTTATTGTCTGAACCATTGTCTTATTTTTAAGGTTGATGTGTTTCGGTAAATTAGCCTTCATCTGTGCACCATTGGAGTGCTATCCTCCATTTCTTAAATAGAAAAGTAGCAGTCTTCCCCAGGAGGGGGAACACATATATAATGAACAAATATATACAACACACGTTGCAACATAGCATCACAACCACTCTGAAACCACAAGATATATAGAACAGATTCTGCTTACAGAGTTCAAATGTAATACAACCTAAACACAGTTTAGATAATAATAGAAATATATGATAAAAATCATCCTTTAATAAGCGCATTGCTTCTCCTCACCAGGACAGTGACCGCCCTGATTTGAGCAACTTCATGGAAAGTGGAGAGTGGGTGATGAAGGATTACCGCAGCTGGAAGCACTGGGTGTACTACGCTTGCTGCCCGGAAACCCCTTACCTCGACATCACCTATCACTTCCTCATGCTGCGGCTCCCGCTGTACTTCATCGTCAACGTCATCATCCCCTGCATGCTCTTCTCCTTCCTCACCGGCCTTGTCTTCTATCTTCCTACAGACTCCGGTATGTTGACACTGATTCCACATTGTGTCTTCAGTTAATAGCAAAGGGACATTATGACATGAAAGAAACTTCAGTGCACAGTTGCTATTTTTCAGATTTTTGAAAAAGCAATAAAACATGACATGTACCAACATATAATGTACTGTATTAAACATGCATAACTTCCTATAACATATACATCAAGTAAAAGTATATATAACCTATATATATATATATATATATATATATATATACAATAACTTGGTTATTGTAAATAGTATGTCTTTATACAGTATGTGGCCACAATTCATTATGCCACATGCACCTAAGTGGGGTTTAGGTGAGGTGCTGGTAAGCAGATTGTTACCTTTGACCAGAGCCAGGCTAGCTGTTTCCCTATAGCTGCTACCCGCACCTGTAACGCTCACTAATTGGCTCTCTGTCTGGCACCCTCATGGTGACGACAAAGAAATAGTCAGTTAATTAGTGAGATTTTGAGATGCTGTTAGGCTTATTGTCTTTGGCTAGCTGTTTCCCCCTGTTTCCACTCTTTGTGCTAAGCTAAGCTAATTGTTTCATATTTAGCCCACAGACATGGAATAGGTATCGTTTTTCTTATCAAACAAGAAAGCAAATAAGTGTATTTCTCAAAATATCAACCTATTTCTTTGACATGGATGACAGTAGGCCTAAATGTCAATCACAGGTTAAGTTTCACCTGAGAGTAACGCTATATAGATGCACGCTGTATATGTGTGAAGTGCACCGCTTGTGTGCACATCTGCCGGGTTCCCAGTGTGTAAGTCTGCCTCATTACCCAGGGTCCCTCTGTGCTGTCATGTCTGAAAGCAGGCCTTTGCTTTAATGTATAATACATCACTTGATCTCAGTTTCTGATATGGCTGCTGACAGGAAAGTGTGGAGGAGAAGCTGGTGCCAAAAGATGCTCTCTCCGGGATAACTGCTCTTTCTGAGCAACAAAAACAACACGTCTTGCATTTTAACTTGTGAAATGGTGTCAGAATCTGTTTACTTGTGCTATATAGAAACAACAACAAAAATGCCTCTCATTCTTTAAATATGAACAGAGCAGTTATTGTGTTGTTGTGTTAACACTGGAGGTGGAAGCCTGATTGGATGGCAAGGGGAAGGAAAGTATTTACTCACAGCAACAGCTCTCCCTTGTGGCAATGTATTAAGATTGCATGTTTTGGGTATCACAACTATTTCTATATAATAGTTATGTCAGTTTTTAGACCAATTAAAAGCGAGTGGGAGCAGTGAAGAAGTCTTTTGTGTTTCCCAGGTGAGAAGATGACTCTCAGCATCTCTGTCTTGCTGTCTCTGACTGTGTTCCTACTGGTCATTGTGGAGCTGATCCCCTCCACCTCCAGTGCTGTACCACTCATTGGGAAGTACATGCTCTTCACCATGGTCTTCGTCATAGCTTCCATTATCATCACTGTCATTGTTATCAACACCCACCACCGCTCCCCCAGCACTCACACAATGCCAAACTGGGTCCGCAAGGTGAGCGCATAAGCACATAAGCACATGAGAACAAAACATGTATTTTTCTTTGTGTTATATTGCCATCTAGTGGTCTGAGAGAGAACTTCTTTATTTGTATTTAATCCAACTGCTCCAACGTTATGTTTATTCCTTGACATGGTGCATATCTTTTGTCTTTCTATGAACAGGTTTTTATTGAAACCATTCCCAACATCATGTTCTTCTCAACAATGAAACGCCCAGGAAAGGAAAAGCCGACTAAATCCAGCATCTATGGTGCTGATTTTGACATCTCAGACATCTCTGGCAACCAGACCTCTTCTGTTCCCTATCAGTCGCCTATCACCAAGAACCCTGACGTCCGCAGTGCTATAGAAGGAGTCAAGTACATCGCAGAAACCATGAAATCCGACGAGGAATCTAACAATGTAATCTTTCTCACACAGACAGTGTCACTAATAAGATTATTTAGTGTTGCTTGTATGTATGTGACACATTGTCCCTCTTCTCTTTCCAGGCTGCCGAAGAGTGGAAGTTTGTGGCCATGGTGTTGGATCATATTCTGCTCTGTGTGTTCATGGCTGTGTGTCTCATCGGCACATTAGGCGTGTTCGCAGGCCGTCTCATTGAGCTGAGCATGCTCTAAAGCCCTGTGCGTCCTGTTTGACCGGTTTACCTTTTGCTGGTCAACGTGACATGTATGACCTTTGTTTTTGAAGCTACTGTCTTGCAGCATTCCCAGTGGAAGTCTCTGTTTGCTCTTTGGTGTTTTGGTCCTATGTGTTTTTATGTAAAATATCATGTTGTATACAGTATCTTCAGCATATTTTTTGACACAGCAGTGTAGTTTTTATTTTTTAAAGGAATATAGGCTATGTGTGCAATTTAAATATTGAATTTATTCAAAAGAACACTTTGGAATATTTTCTTTGACATGTTTATTGGGAACAACTGAATAAAAAATAAAATGGGTTTTGTCAGTTTTTCAGGGTGATTGAAGTGCACAAGTGGTCTTCTTGCTCAGTGTCCTTATGTCAGAAGCCTTATGTACAATACAATCACACATTACGTTTGGACATTTAGCTGATTTTCTTTTGAAAGATACTTTTACACTTGTACATGATTTGTGGGGAATCTGTTGGCAATAGAAACACCAGCTTTGTTTATAGTGTTCACCACTGTTTCGCACGGCAATATTTAAATGTGTTTCTTCTTTTGTCAACCCTCTGTTATATATATTTAAATATATTTAAAGGTGACGATTCAAACATCCATAAAACTAAACCAATGAGACAACAAATTGAAGATAGTGTAGATTTGAGTTGTAGTTCTCAGTGGATTTGACCCTTCAAACAACCCCTGTCGCATTACACAGTCATATGATCCATTGTTAACTGCAGCTTTAACTGAATACATAAAACATTAAAACATTAAAACTCCAAATGATTAAAAGGAAAAAGTGCATGGATGTCTACAGGGGGTGACATGGACTCTTGACCTGTTCCCAACTGACTTTTTCCTGTCTGTTTTTACACATGTGACTCTTTAGATTCTGTGATCTGATTAGGAACTTCAGTCTAGTCTTTTGTACAAGTCGGCTTTCCTGACGATTTGACGTTTCCCCTACAATTAAATGATCTTATTATTAACTTAACTGACTGAAAATTAACATCTTTCAGCAGCAAAATAGCCTTTTTGTGCAAATAATCTTTTAAGTTTGTATAAAATAAATATGTTGAAACATTACATATACAACTTTTACAATAATGGTATGGAATATTAATCAAAAACAATAAATATAAGAACTAAACAATTTACAACAACTTACCAAGAAACTCTTCACAAAATAATGTGCATACAAGCTTCTTTTTTGTTTTGCTTGTGGTACGGCTGAGTAGTCTATTTATGAATTTAAAAGCCAAATGTTGCTTTCTGAAAAGTTGATTTGCAATAAAATACAAATTTAGTCATTTCTTTACCAAAATTCTTCAGAAAATATAAGCTTCTATCAAAGACTTGTGTTTTCATGTATTAATATGTACTCATGACTCGCCTAGCGCCTTTTAAAGTCTTCCTTAGACATTCAATCATATCCAGCAAGACACTGAGGACTTTATCTTCTGTATTGTCAGACTTCACTTAATCAATATTCATTGATTAAGGACCATTTCACTACAATCAACATATACATTACGGTTATTCAAAAAACGTTTGAAAGGATTTAAGAAGCAACAAATTATAACACCTAATGGATTTCATTGTATGCATCTCAACTTGTAGGGGAGGTATCTTCATAAGCTGTTGGCTTCTAACTTCTCCTGCACAATTTTCTAACGTTTTATTACATTTTTGCTGTCTTCAAATTAAAAACTGCCCAGTTTGAATGAGTATAATTACTATACTGTATATGAATCGTAGTTGATGAGAGGCAGATTAGACCAAAGTGCAAAAGTGTTATAGACTATATAACATGAACTACTGTGCCTGAGGCGTGGTGTAGGTAGAGTAAGCCCCGCCCCTCTCCCCCTCTGAATAATGTGATTGGTTCAATCGTTGTTGACAAATCATAGATTTTAAGAAGTTGCTGGGTGTCAACTAAAGTAAACTAATAACAACCTACGCAAAACGACATTTACACAGCTAGCTAGTCCAGAATTGCGTAACAGTTTTCCAACAGTGGAGTTGTTTAACTCCACGTCGTATTTCCGACGACCCTGTGAGTCTCGGTTCACCGATATAACGTTAGCTAGCAGGCTAACGGCTACTCCAACTGACATTCAACTGACATGGTAACGTTAACGTTACACGAGGGGGCTCAACTGCTCTCACAGCGGAGGTGAGTCACTTTAATCACCGCATTGACATTGAAATGATTGTTCGCTATTTGGTAACAGTTCAATAATCACTCGTAAAGGTGTCAGTCATATGATTTCGGTTTCGGTTAACCACTGTAACGTAGCGTTAACTACTTGAACTCCTCCTTTGACGGGTTTATTTCCCTGTTATATTCTCTGGCAGTGCCGAACAGGACATTACCATGACTGCAATCCAGGCATGACAGGTGAAACCGGACAGAGGATCAACATGATGGAGGCACCGGGCAGAGCCGCCAACTTATCGTATGTGGAGGACTCTCCTGTCTCCCCCAGCATGTCCATTGACAAGCTGTTCCCCGCTCTCTTGGAGTGCTTTGGGATAATATTATGTGGATACATCGCAGGGAGAGCAAACATCATCACGTCCACCCAGGCCAA
Source organism: Cottoperca gobio (assembly GCF_900634415.1). Taxonomy (NCBI): domain Eukaryota; kingdom Metazoa; phylum Chordata; class Actinopteri; order Perciformes; family Bovichtidae; genus Cottoperca; species Cottoperca gobio. Next base: position 17,758,840 of record NC_041375.1, read on the forward strand.
AGGATTGGGGAATTTCGTGTCCAAGTTTGCCCTCCCAGCGCTGCTGTTCAAGAACATGGTACTGTTGGACTTCGGTAATGTCATCTGGCCATTCCTCTGGAGCATCCTCGTTGCCAAAGTGTCTGTGTTTTTCATTGTCTGTGTTCTCACGCTGATAGTTGCCAGTCCTGAGAGCCGCTATAGTAAAGCTGGACTTTACTCAATATTTGCCACCCAAAGCAATGACTTTGCCTTGGGATATCCTATTGGTAAGTATAATGCCTTTAAGCCTGCCACCCACATTGCTTTTCATTCACTGCTGCAACTGTAATCATGCTGCTCTTATATCTGCCCATCCATCATATCATATCATATAATTACCCTTGTGTTACACTGTAAACTACCTTAGCCAATAGTGGATACCACTTCTCTCATTTCTGAGCAAAGTGGGATCCATTGTTTTGTACTTGCATACATTTGCAGACATATAATCACACATCTGATCATGCTTATGCTCAGCTACCTGTGGTGGAAATGGAGAAGTGAACATAAAATCTACCAAATTCAAAACAGTAATGTTACTGTGCATTAATGTTCGGTTTACATGTTTATTTTACAAATGCTTATGCTTCTCAGGCTGTTATTAAATTAATAAACACACCCATGTAAGCATTATGAAATAACTGACAATTATACAAATTTCAAATAGACTGGACTTTAATTTCAGCAATTGTGAGGCCGATCTTTATAGCACCATCAACTTGCTCCTACACCATTTTTTGTTTTGTTTACATTTGATAATCTAGTTGTTGATAACCAAGTTATTCTCCACTCTTACAGAGACGTTTTTAAATGTAAACATGTATTTAAGGCCATTTGTTTACATTTTATATGGTAGGTTTCATCAAGGCAGTGCATCACGCCAGGGTGCTCAAATGTACTTTACTTTAGGGATTTTATAACCTTTTATGACCCGGGTATGTGCTGTCGTACCTGCTTTCAGACGTGACAGCAGCACACAGGGACCATACGTGTAAACATTTCTTACACATGAAAAAGTGCTTAAAGGTTTTACACATGACTTTTTTTAACTGCTTTTGTGCTGCATGCTTGTCTTCATCTTTATCCACAGTTATGGCCCTATACCAGAGCACATACCCAGAGTACCTCCAGTACATCTACCTGGTTGCACCTGTGTCCCTGATGCTTCTAAATCCCATTGGCTTTGCTCTCTGCGAGATCCAGAAGTGGAAGAATCAGGGAGACAACCAACAGAGAAAACTCCTGGTCGTGGGACTTGTAGTTTTACAGGTCCTGAAGAACCCTATAGTGTTCATGGTTGTCATCGGCATCATCGCCCATTTTGTCCTGCACCAGACAATTCCTCCCTTCATGGCTGAATTTGTGGACGGCTTGGCCAACTCTTTCGGGGGAGCAGCTCTGTTCTACTTGGGTCTGTCCATGGTGGGACAGTTGGGGAAATTAACCAGATCCTCTGTCGTGACACTGATATTACTCATAACAGCAAAACTGTGAGTGGGAAAAACTAACAACTTTACTGCACCTCCATGGTCATTTTGTACAAGAGATGATTTAGTGTTATCAGAGGATCTCTTTATAATGAGACATGCTGTTGGAGTGTAGAGAGTCAGCAGGTTAGAGCTTTCTGAAATGCACCCAACATATTGTTTTGTGCTGATGGTGTGGGTGACTCAGGCCTTTCTCAGACCTCAAGACTTTTACCAAAAGCATGACATGTTAAGAGATCTCAGGAGAGCGTAGCATGATAATAGGTAGTGTATGTAAATATTTTAGAAGCGCTGCATTTTTTCAGCGTACGGTTAAGTAACTCCTTTTCATTTGACTTTCAGGTTGCTGATGCCGCTGATTTGTAAGGAGATGGTGGATGTACTAGACAATAGCAACACCAGCACTTTGAACCACTCGAGCCTCTCCAATTATGCCTTCCTTTATGGAGTGTTTCCCACTGCACCAAGTGTCGCCATCTATGCCGTCTATTATAACGCAGAGCTAGAAGTTGTAAGTCGTTTACATCTACCTGCCAACCTGCTATCTGCTGTTCAGATGTTGAACCGTTTCTTTTCTATGTAACTCACCGCACACATTGTTTATTCTGCTTCCTAACAGGTGACTGCTGGGATGGTGATCAGCACTTTTCTCTCAGCTCCAATAATGTATGTTTCTGCCTGGTTACTTACAATGCGATGGATGGATCCTCAGCTTTTGATGAATTCCCTGCAGAATGTCAGCTTCAACATAAGCATAGTGAGCTTGGTTGCACTGGTGAGTCTCAACTAGACACTTAAAGTTTTATATGTGTAAACTTGTATTTGGCTAATGTTATATAACAGACTTTTTATCTTCTTTTTCTATCCCCAGTATGTGGAATCTGAGTCATGCGTCATAAAACATGTGTCACAGTTAATAACTGAAAGCACTTTGGCCCGCAATGATTTTAGTTTGTTACTTTCATAAAACGGCACAATTTGTTATTGCTACTACACATCTCAAATGAAAATACAAAAATATAGCTTCTTGTCAGATGTTCAAACCGCTGTGGCAGAGTGACATTAAAAGGCTCAGTCATTTAGAGGAATCTGCAGTCAAACAGATGCGTATCTGAGTTAAGGACCTACTTCCTCATTTATTCCCACTTTCAGTGTATATGGGACAGTTTTTAAGGAACCTGCAACTTACTATGTCGCAATAAACTATGAATAATATTAGTTGTCATGAAACATGTTCTCATTTGTGTTTGTATTCTGCAGTATCTTATACTTGAATAGTTCATCTTTCGTGTTTCATTCTGTTGAATTATTTCACCTTTCCTTTGCTTTTAAATGGAATAACCAGCCAACAATGTTAACTAATAATTGTATTTAGCATCTGTGCAAAAACTCTTTGTGTTGGTAAAACATGAATAATTTGAGAAAATGTTCTGTCTCTCAAAGGTATGGACAATTACTGTCATGTTTTTAAGTAAGAAATTCAAGCGGCTACCTCACGTGTTTACCATCAACCTATTTTTGGCACAGGTAAGCACACTTGCACATTCTCTCTAAATTGAAATGACAAGACCTGTAAGTGTAACTTCCCCTCAGTAAAGGCCTTTATTTGTTACGATATGGTTTCTAGTTTCTAACTTGTTTTGGGATGATCCTGTGGAACTTTGTGGTTAAAGACGACAACTTCGTCGGGCAGGTCTTGACTTTCACATTATTATGTACCTCACTCTACAGTACCTACGTTTGGCCAGGTATGCTGTGTACGCTACACAACCATCCACCCACATTAACCCACATTACATTCATGTATTATTACTTGGTGAGCTCTGAAATCTGAAGTCTGGCTACTAACTCTGTAATGTGTATTTTGTCATTTTAGGTTTAATAGCACTCTCTCTTGTGCTCATGAAAAGGTTTGAGGATGTGAAAGTTTCACGAGGCATCTTCTTCATTGCCGGATGGGGGTGAGTCTCTTTTAAGGAAGACTGAACACAAAAATAAACCTAACATAGTTTTTCTGGTACGTCTTGATAGTGTCAGTGATTTTGTTATAACTGTGTCTCTATATTAACAGGGTCCCAGCCTTAGTAACTGCTTTGTTGCTCATTTCTGGGGAAAGACTGTCTGGCACGATTGACTCCGCTTTCTTTTACGGCAAAGAGCAGGTAACAACGACAAAAAGTGGTAATCCTCCCTGTTTTCTGCTATTTAAGAACTGTTTTTGAACCCGAGCATTATTTAAAAGTCTGCATGTGCATTCTTTTGACAGATAATCTGCACCACAGTTGTAATTGCCTTCAGTATACTGCTCGGGGGGAGCTCTCTTATATGTCTCAGTAGAGTAAGCTGGGCACACAATGACCAAATTCAAGAGGGAAACTCTACAGAGAATCTTGTGAGCGAAGAAGAACCGGAAAACCAGTCTCTGTTTGAACCAATCACCCCATCAGGAGATCTCAACGGAGGTACTTTCTCATTCTCATAGAGGCCATTTAACTTGCATTCAACAATTCAGCATTTGTTTAAATATCTCATCTTGATGGATTCTGAATCAATAACAGTTGTCAAGTGCAATAGTTTGATGATTAATATGACAGCGCATGATGATCACTGGAGCATAGAGAGGTAGTTCTAACATTTAAAATGGTTTGTCAGCACTGTCATTAATCCAAATGCAAGACCAACCCTTATCTATAAGTCGTCTACAAACTGCAACGTAGGCAATGGAGCTTGTGTCTGATGTTCTTCCTCCCACAGATGATTATACAGATGATAAGTACACAAGTAGAAATGCTTCTGTAGTTTCACAATCACAAAGTAAACAGAAAAAAGGGAACATGACTTTTTTGATGTCATCTGGAGGAAACATGATATCTGAAACTCCCAATAAGTTGAGTTAGTTATTAGAAGTAAGTGCAACAGTGAACACATTATCACAAATGATGCTGTAGAAACATGACTTTGAAAAAGTTGCATTAAATAAATGAAGATATGTGAGCCAATGAAATGTGAAACCGCATGCACTAGTATTACTCTCAGCTTCAGTAGTGTATTAATCTTGTATTTTGTTACTCGTATGTATTTCCTTTTTACCTCAAGTGTGAAAAGGGAGCATATTGTAGTAATATGGTAAATAATCACTCTCACTTTTATCACTTCGTTATCAGAGTGCCTCACATGTGACTTTGCCCCACCCCAGCCCATGCCTGACATGATCATCAGCACAAATATGAACAACACACCAACGACACTTACAGGTACTGTATTGATAAGCAACAGAAATGTGGTTTCATTCAAATATAAAATGCATTAAAACCCAATAAGTCAAACCCAAACATATCTTCACTAAACAACCATTGAAGAATGGGCAGCTTTTCTCTACATTACTTTACTAATGTGTAAGATGTGCCAGAATTTAAACTTAAAGCAGTTAAACAATGAACTAACATTATCAACAGAATGTGAAGAGGTAACAGTGTGGACGTTTTGTCAAAGACGTCTATCTGTGTGTTGTGTTGCAGAGATTTCTACTGAGATTAGCATGCTAACTGACTAGCTGCACTCCGTCCAGCCTGTAATGCCACTTGCTCCTCTAGAGGTGATAGTGAGTCACTGCAGCTGCAGTCTGCCCTCAGTACAGAGGGAGAAGAAGTACAGCTGCCTGACTCAGGAAGGCTTGGGGCTTGTCAATATCACAGCCATGACCCCTGAGCGTGTTGATAGTTTGTTTTAGTTTAAATCAAAGTGGAAGAAAAGAGAAAACAACTCGCACCCCCGCCTCTTCCTCACCGTTCACGGGAGGCTGCTCTGCCGGGAGTAGAGCGTGCGAGCATGTGAAGATTATAAGATGGCGGTGTTATTTAGCTCTCAGAGTTTCATTAGTCTGGTCTAATGACGGACTGACTGACAGGCTTACACAGGAGTATAACATACACAGTGAACATATCAACATTAGAAGAGAGAGATATAAAGCTGTAGAATACACAACATAAAGAATACATTACAATACTCTTAAACTTAGAATGAAATAAATATGACAAACTACTACGACTAAAATATAAACAGGTTAACATACAAAAGTTGGCTTTTATAATAAGTGAGGCTTTTGATGATTGATGAATTTAGATTGTACATTTAGACCCAGTAGTAGAGGTGGAATACTGCCCCCTGTTTCTTTGGAGCAGGTTGTTCGGAATTACACATTGAACCTTTAAATAAGATTGAGTATTTTAAACCTCTGTTCTGCTGCCATCCTCAGGTCAGTGTGAGAGTAGGTGTGAGTCCGCAGACTGCCTGCTTGTCGAAGTGGAGGAGCGCCAACAGGTTGAGGATATACAAGTGGCCCGTCATGTGCTCTTATGTCTCCTTCTGACTGTCAGCTTGCTTGCTGTGAGTAAACCACCACCTTTCACTTATAAAGTGACATGAAGTCAGCCTTACTGCCTGCATCATTATATTTTGTGCATCACAAACCAAATCAGACACAAATGGCTGAGCCGTGTAATTTCCAACTCACTCACTCAGTTTCGGTGAAAGCCTTCTCTAAAGAGACCCATCAGAAAATTCTTATGATTGGATTAGTATTCATTGATCTTAACATATAAGAAATATATTAAATAAGACTAGTAAATCCAGAATTTAGCTTTGTTGTCCCTGTTTTTAGCCGTATGTCTATTTCTGCGTACATGAAGAGCAACAAAATTCAAGCGTCAAATTCCTACAAGTTTTTTAAATATGTGTACACACTTCCTTGGCTATTTTAGTATTTTTTAATTCTGATACATTTAGTAAATTAATCAATCTTGTGGCATGTGTTTAAAAGTGTGTGAATCTAAAAGAATAGGGATATTTCGCATTGGTTGTATGAGGTACTTATCAGGTAAACAGGTAAACAAGTAAAGCATTGTACTGCTGTGGACGGGTGCAGCAGCAAAACTTATTTCAGCCACCTTAAAGAATGTCCCACCTTTTTTTACATTAAAAAAATAAAATGGTATCAGTTTACAAATAATTATTTCTATATGTAGCACTTACATCGGTTTGGCTTATTTGAGGCACTTAAAATGATTTCACCTATTTGAAGCTAATGTACTATCCTCATGATTGTTTGCACTTATTGTAAATCGTTTTGGACAAAAGCGTCAGCTAAATGTAATGTTTAAAGGTTCAATGTGTAATTCTGACTGAGCCACCTGCTGTTAAGAAATAGGGGTATTTTACCTCTAAACTGAGTTCATACACTCTCTAATGATCAGTCAGTGGTCAAGAATACCACAATTAAACCAAACTGCTGAAACTCTGAGAGCCGGTCAAAAAACACTGTAATCCAAAGTGGCAGAAACTAGAAAACGACTGCATATTTGCGTCGTCTTCCCGGTGGCGGCGCAGCCAGGAGAGCAGCCTGCCGGGGAGGAGGAGAGAGGTCGGCAGAGCAGACGGAGCTGAGCGGCCAGAGAGACTTGAGCTCAGCCAGAACAAGCCCCTGGCAGTCACAGCGGGCTGGTGGACCTGTGTAGCAGCAGCAACAGGGAGTTTGCAGTTCCCCCGTGCTGTGACTGAACTCCAGCTCCAACTGCTAACTGAAGCGATGCCGTTTCCAGAGGGCTGACGACAACTATATACTCAACTACTGGCAGCTGCGAGGACGAATGTATATACAAATTATAAAACAGACAAAGAACATGGCGGTAATATTTACAAGCGAGTCAGGCAGCTATACTTCTTCGTGCCGGTGATCCTGTCTGCTTCTCCAAACTAGGGTAGTGCCGACCGTCATCTGCTGCAGGTCAGAGGGGTTGTATAAGTTCCTCATAAGATCCCACTTCAAACTTTCCAAACTATTCCTTTCGAGCAGTTTAGAACATAAACCTTTCTATCACTGACACGACTTCATTAGTTCTACTGCAGTTATTTCACTCAAATGCTTCTACAAGTTGTTCTTCACCTCAAACATAAAATCCCTCTCAACTCACTGTTATGACAGAACCTGTCCAGCTGCTTGTGGTTGCTCTTGAATCCTGTTCCTGGTAGACTCTACTTGGAGCTGCTGTTCTTCTGTGCTGTGGCCAACTATGGACAGGTTGGTGTACCAGATGCATTAGTACCAAGATTGTGAGCATTTATTGTCACACAGCACCAGTGTCATGTCATGTTTTCTGTCACCAGGGTTTGCTCTCCTTTGCTCTGTTTGGGATGGACAAGCATTTGATTATACTGCCATTTAAGAAGAGGTAAAGAACATTTATGTTTTAAAACTTTGCCACACTTTAGAGCACATTTGAACACATATTGTATGTACTGTGTGTGTGTGTGTGTGTGTGTGTATATAGTATGTGTATACTACACTGTACTCCATGCATTTATACTACGTTTTTGTGAATGCTGTTTAGGTTGCATAGTCTGTTTTATGGAAAGAAGCAAGAAGAGCAGCCGCAGACTAATTTACCTGAGGAGATCAGGATGACCTGCACCCAGTTCACCAAATACCACAAAGACCAGTGTTTCCATGACATAGTCAAAAAGAGAAGGTGAGAGCACGTCGTCTTACTCCCTGCTGCTCTGGCCAGAGGTGTGTGTGTGTGTGTGTGTGTGTGTGTGTGTGTGTGTGTGTGTGTGTGTGTGTGTGTGTGTGTGTGTGTGTGTGTGTGTGTGTGTGTGTGTGTGTGTGTGTGTGTGTGTGTGTGTGTGTGTGTGTGTGTGTGTGTGTACACAAACTAATTCTGGTAGTTTATCACACACGACAATACTTTAAGAAATTATTTTCTTATGGTGTTGGGGCATGTGTGCATGTGTTTGCATCTTCCATATCTCTAATAAACGTTTGGGTGAATGCTTCTTTTAACTCTCAGGTGTGGGAAGAAGACTATGGTGGACAGTTTTCTTGGCTGTGAACTTGTGGAGTGGCTGCAGCAGGTGGGCTTGGCTCAGGATCTTGGTGAGGCGGTACACTACGGGACACGGTTACAGCAGGGCGGTGTGCTCCAGCACATAGGGCAGGAACACGACTTCCAAGACGGTCGCCATTTTTATCGCTTCATGACATAAGATACAAGGTCAACATTTATTTCCCTTTTTTTTTTTTCTTCCCATAAAAGGTAAATGTGGCCTTTTAGTTGAGATACTGCCAAATACATTTTGAGGTCAGGCAACACGAAGCACAACGCTGACCTTTTAAGAAGTACCTTCACCCAGACTGCAAATTGTGTTTGTACCGCCATGCTGTGTGCACATACCTGCACAGTACAGCCCTTCACAATGCAGTATTGTGCAGCACAACATCCCGGTCGGGTTTTGGAACAGACCACACCTTGACTGTGATGTTGTGTGTGAGTGTGTGTGTGTGTATGAGTATTCAGAAGCGCAACAGACTTGAAACTTTTAAACTTAAAAAAAGGCCAGGACATAATGTTGTGTGTGGAGTTGGTCGTAAAGGGATTTTTCTTTTTCTTTTTTAAATCACGTGTAATATTTTTGCAGTTCAACATTTGACATCACTCACAAGGATCATTGCTGAGATCTTGAGTTGCAGCAACATTGCTCCACCAGTCAATGAGGAAAGGAACAGATGATTGTACATGTACAGGAAACAAAACCATTTCTTTTGAGGTAAAACCTAATGTAGGAGTACCTGAAATGGCAGTTATAATCTATCAATGTGTGGGAAAACTAGAGTTTTAATTGGGAAGTCGGTTTTCAATTCTGATGTCTACAACAGATATTAATAATTTTAAGATTTGCCAGTTTCCCTCACAATATAGTAAACTGCTTTTTATTTACATGTCAAATAGTCTTATAGTCTGTCTGACCCAGTTGTGGTGATGACGCTGCATTCTTTAATCTGCAATGAAGCTGGTGAATAAAATATTAACATATCTGAAAAGGACTGATGGCCAAAACTACAAAAATAAGAACCAAGATGTTTTTCTTTTAATATTAATAACAGATGACATTTGAAGGCATTTTAAAAGCAGTCAATGCATGCACTTTCAGTTGTTATTTTTTATGTTGTGTAATTTTGGAAGAAACTATGCACAAAGAGCTGTCTAAAACTAAATATATGCATTTCTTCACTGGGACACTTGGGAGTGTATTCTCACTCTTACCGAAGCCACTTGCCAAAGAAATTGGTTAAATATGCCCCTTTTTTTTAACAGTTTTGTTTGTGGTCAGTTTAATTTAACGTTAGTTTCACCAGTTAATTAACTGGTTATGCAGCTTGAAGCACGAGTATTGTAGCCTTGATAAACTGCAGTTTAACATGATTTGATATGACGACAGCGGTTTCACTGTTTATCAGCGCTGCTGGTTCAGAGAGGGAAAAAGCATTTTCTATGTTTCAATGGAAATGTTAAACTTGTTTTATTACTTTAAAGTTATTATTAATTAGTAATAACCATAAGAAATAAGTGTCAGAACTCAATGTCAATGCATGCGTTTACTTGAAAATTTTGGCTGCTGTCATACATTTATTCTCAGGTATATAGTAATATAAGAAAATTATACTTTTGTAGCTTTAAGTGCAAAGGTTTTATGTTCATTAACTTAAATCACAGAGAAAACTCATGTAAAAGTGTCTTTAATAAGAAATGCAGTGGTTGTATATTAATGATATGGATTTGTTTTTAAAATAAATATTCCCAAACCCTCAAATCCTGTCTCTCATAATGCATTTGTTCCTTCTTGTATATCTGTTCAAAGATGCGACAAATAAAAGTCAACATTTTAGTCAATATTGAACAACATGAGTATCCTGGGCTGCTTTATTAATTACATAATAATGTTAATTACCATTCAGCTCTGTTCCAATTCATTCTACAAGCATGTTTGTACTTACACCCGACTAAAAGTTCAAATGCAGATGCTGCTACGGTCGCTCTGGAGATCCGTTTTGTGGTTTCAGCTCTTGCCGTACGCAGCCATCTCCTCCCGAACAGATTTTGAGAACAGATTCACCAAAAAATCCGCTTGCTCATAACCATGTGAAAGAATCTTCTCCATCTCCGTCATCTTTTCCTTCTCCAGCTGCCTCATACTTTCTGTGATTTTCTTTCCTCTGTCCTATAGACAAACAAGCTATGTGTAAGTACAGTGACCACACAAAGTCAAATGACAAATTTAGGTAAATTGCAGGCGATAATTAAATTGTTAAACCTTGTAGGATTCCATGATGGCGGCCACCAGTTCATGTTTGACAAACAACTCGTGTTTGCGGTCAGGCTTGCTCTGGAAGCGGGGTTTCTTCTTTACAGGGTCATCTGCACCGTAACTGGGAGAAGAAGTCTCCTTCAGCGGTTTAATGTTCTTCACGAAGATGAAAGGTTTGAATACGGACCTGTGTAAAAGAATGACTCATTAAATCTTGTCAAGTTTGCCAAAATGACTACAAAACGTGCTTAATCAGCTGAAGCGCTATCGAGCGCTGTACCTTTCAGGGTCTGGAGTTGCTGTAAAATAGTGAACCCCTGGCAGAGCAGGATCCGTGGGGACCACAGACACCATGCTTCCTGTTGTCATGAACATGCCCTCCATGTTGATGCCACTATCTTTATCCCTCAGGATATCCATAATCGTCTCCGCAGTGATGTGACCTTCAGTAGATCAAATCAACATGTGCATTAGCGGCGGTACAGTCGTGTAACTTTTGCCTCCTCCGTGTCAAGTCGCCACAGTGTGCGTTACTAACCGTTGCTCTTCTCCAGTAACTTCTTCCCCTCACAGTATCGACTCCCAGAGGCTTCTATTCTGGCTGTAGTCGTAAAGGAATAAACCGTGGAAAAGTTGAACGGAGTCTCTCCATCCCACCAGCCTTGGCTCTGTGCATATTTCCTCATTTCTGGATGTTCCTTGTCTATCTTAGTCGTTATGCCATACTGGTTTGAGATGTTGCGATATCCACCTAGAGAAGTGTTAAAGGAGATGATTAGCCACTAATATTCAAACTTACCAATATTCGACAGTAACCTAAGCAGTGCAATGTGTTAGTACAAAACGTATGCTAATGAATGTCCACATGATTCTGCATCAATTGATCTACTTCAGATTCTTTAATGCACAAAACTGCATTATGATCATAATACACTCTAGTGCACAGGTGTATTCAACAAGATACATTTTTTAATTAATTGCTATCAAAGTAAAGTGACAATTAAACAATAAACATTCAGCTGGAGTGTTTACAGAGGTGTTAGATTATAGTGCGCTATAAGTAAGAAGATTACATTCACATACTTTGTGTGCTTTTGGTAAGGTCTATGGTTTTGGATTTACATGTTCAAGATTCAAATAAGAGTTGAAAATTCAAGCGTCCATATTTTTTAAATCACACGCTGTACGTTGAGCTTCAGTCTGGTAAACAAGAGTTTTACAGTAGGTCGTGGATTTCAAGCTTAAAAGTATAATTAAGTACTTAGCCATTATAAGTTGTCACATTTGTACTATGTATGATCTTGTAGGGTCCTTGAAACGTTACAAACTGGACAGTTTAATATTAATCTAACCCAAAACATGAAAATTGACAATTGATGTTTTACACGCTCGCCTGAAACCAGCTAGTTAGCAACAAGGCTCAGGTTATACAAGCTTCCTTTCTGTTATAATTGTGTACAAAATCAGGACTTAGATTTTCAAATGTCTTTAAAAATAAAACTAACAAGGTACTTTTATTGCTTCTAGAAAAGAAAATCATTAACCAGAGATTATATTAAAGGAATAAAAACAATCCCCTTGGCTTCAGTAGTTTATTAGTTTAGTTTAAATTTGGGGTGGGACATTTTACAGCTGAAAAATGAACTTGTCAATGCTCTCTGGTGGACAAACTATTTCATGGTGACAAAAACTACTTCAAACATACAGTTAGAGGCATTTTGTACTGCAAGTTCTTGACATTTCTCAGGCGACATATATACAAATAACTAAATAAATGTTATTTTAGTATTCTTTTTCTGATTACCTTCCACTCTCTCTGCTGCCCAGTGCTTCCCTGACGTTTCCAGCAGCCAGGCCTCCTTCCTGTCTGAGATGAGGAAGCTGTTGTGGTAGGTGAAGCTACACTCATCCTCCATGCACGATCCTCCCTGGCCATATTTCTCCAGCATCTCAGTAATGACATCCACAGCTTTTTCAGCTGTATTTGCTCTCTCAAGTCCAATCCTGGAAAATTGTCGAGTCACACATTTATGTTTTGCTTTGTCTTGTATTCTGAACGATAACTAGATCGATATACTAAATTGTTTCTGGATGGTACTGTCATTAACCTTCCCTTTGCTCCTCAAGTTGAGGTTAGTTTGGCAGGGTAGCAGATGCATGGTAATGCAAACAATTTTACAGGGGCTGTACCTGACAAGATCCATGCCGAGAAGAGCTTCGTCACCATCTGCACTCTCTCTGCCCCACACAGCTTCATTTCCAATACACACTTGATGCTCATTTGCGCCCATTTCTGCTCCCCACAGCCATGCTGGTTTGCTTAGCATAACTGCATAAGTGTGGGCAACCTGCTCGATCTCTATGTATGTACACTGTTCTCAAGAGGAAGAAGACACAGGGGCAGACACAACAAACGTTAATGGTTATCCAATGGCACTTTCACCAAGGAGCAGTCACAATGTGGGCAATTGTGAAATTGAAGGTTGTCTGTGTCGCCTACCTCGACCTTCTCCCCTGGAGCATAGTCTCTGGCAAGAAAATACACCACCTCCTGGACTTCATCACAAGGTCTGTCAGAGTTTTTCCCAAAGATGATGCATTGTCTCTCCGTGGAGGGGGGCAGAGCCACAAAGGTGTCACAGGAGGATGGGTGCATTTTGAATCACAAACTTTCTGAAAGACATAAACATAAAGAGCAATTGATTTGATGAGTTACTATCTTAACGAACGGATTTTAAGAGTTACCTAACACATTGAATACACCTTTACTGATATAAAATCAGATTTAGAGCTACATGTTTAACTCCAGAGAGCTAGACAAGTACCTTACCTTTGTATGCTAGTCTCACCGAGCTCTGTCTGTCACTGGAAGTTTCTATTTTCACTGTAAGTTTCTATTTTCACTTGTGTTTCCATATGAGCTCGTCAGTCACAGTTCACATTATCTGACACGGAAACAGTAAAGTCACGTGACCGTGCTGAAGTTAGTTTTATATTCGTTGTAGAATAATGTGGAATATCTCGCCGGTGTCCTTACTTGTATTATATTTTTACATTATATTTGTTTATTTAATCTGTATTCCTCTTCCTAGATTATTACGATAGCTGTTGGTGCTATTGGAGCCTTCTAAAATTAAATAATTACTGTTCCATTTAATGTGTCATTTTCATCCTCGAAAGCCCATTTATACCCTTTTAACTTCATGAACACAACCAATACAAAATAGCTATCTTTTAGTTATATTTTACAAATTATATAGCTATATTTTAATCTACATCTATGTATGCGACATGGTGGTTTTGGCATAAAGAGTTAGTTAACACATACATCTAGTTTAAAGCCTGACCGACTTCGGTAGCTCAACGGCTGCCGGAACACCAACACAGAACTGTCTTCATGCAGAAGGATTTGTTTACATGCGCACTTGGAGGAAGCTACACTAGCGACTCAGTTAGCCAACAAAAAAGATACGCTTTCCACTCAGTTGACGATATAGGTTGTCAGCCATGGGGAAGTCTTTTGCGAATTTCATGTGCAAGAAGGATTTTCACCCTGCGTCGAAGTCAAATATCAAAAAGGTGAGTGCTAGCTACAGTTAGCATTACTGCTTGATGCTACAATACATAATACTAGCCTGCTAGCTAGCGAGTAATGCTAACTGTTGCTACTTAACAAGAGCTAACATAATCCACTTTGATAATTACTTGATAAAAGAAACGTTGACCGCACATTAGTTTTTCTGTGTGAATCATAAACACGCAATCTAAGTTAGCTTGTGTGTATTGTTCGCTCGCATTGTTAGGTGTGTAGGTCGGTAACGTAAGTTTGTAAAGCTAACGTTACAGTAAAGGCAGTCAAAGCTAACCTACAGTTACTTTAGTTCACTTTGCTTTGATGGTCATTAAAAGTTGTTTCATTGAAATCTCGAACAGTCATGGCCTTATGTTATATTTACTGCACATACATGCTTTATATAAGTGTGAAATCCTATTCTATAATCAAGTTTGGCTGGAATAAATCAAGATACTATTACTAAAATTACTGTTTTAATGTTGTTGGACTGTTTAAACTAATGTTTTTTTGTTGCTGTTAATGTGATTTAATATACATTATGTACAGGAATCATGGTGTCTAAATGTAGGCTACGCTACCTACTAGTGTATATCCTTTTAATGAAAATTGGCTCTTAGCCCCCTCTGATACAAATCAGTTGTCCAAATGAATAATGTTTATGCACCTTACAATCTTTCGAATAAATTAAATAAACGTTCAATTCAATGTCTGTATGCTTTGCTCATTCATTTGCTTTAGGCATGTAACTAACAAGGTTTTTTGTCTTTATTGATGAATGTGTCTGTTACATTGCTGATTAAATGTTTGGTCTATAATATATATATATATATATATATATATATATATATATATATATATATATATATATATATATATATAACCTTCCAGAACCAAAATATGTTCAATGTACTACTAAGACAAACCATAATATCAAATGTTAATATTAAAAAGCTGAAACCAGCCAAAAGTATTGGTTATCAAAATTGTTGCTGTCTCAGTTGATCAGATAATGAATTATTACAAGTAATTGACAAATGTTCACCCTTCTAATAACCAAAATTAAACTTCTTTGTCGTCAAGTTACTTATAAAAGTATTGTGGATCAGGATAGTAAGCAGACACCAAAATATTTTTTGAAATATAAGAATAAGTATGGAGACTGTGCAGTAATCCCACTTTTCACTTCATTTTACAGGTATGGATAGCAGAACAGAAACTGACTTTCGACAAGAAGAAGCAAGAAGATCTTATGCAGGCTTACATGAAAGAGCAGGATTGTTACAACAACAGGTTAGATTTATTTTTATTGTATTGATAAATGCATATTGTCTTAATGTCTGTCGCAGTAAATGGAAATGTTTTTATCAACATTAACTTTAGAGCAACAATTTTACCTTCACATCACCATTAAAAAAAAAAAAAACATGTTTTCTCACCTCTAGGGTGTTAATGGGGGATGATCGTGTTAAAAATGGCCTCAATTTCATGTACGAGGCTCCACCTGGAGCATCCAAAGGTAAGTGATCGCCTGAGCCGAGGAGCTCTAATCCCTACTAAATATTATGTTTTATTTCCAAACACCTGATTCTTAATAAAATGTATGCTTAACCTTATAACACTTTGTTTTTTCTTCTTAATCTAATGTCCTGAAGAGGAAACAAAAGAGGTAAACGTTGAATCTATACAATTCCACAACATGTTGTTCTGCATGCTGAGTTTTCTTTACATTGGTTTTAATTTTCTCATTTATAACTAGAAAGGTTTACATACTTTTAAAGCGTAATGAAAATGTGTCTGTTTTTCAGGATGGGGAAGAAGAATACAAATTTGAGTGGCAGAAAACTGCTCCTCGAGAGAAGTAAGTAGTTGATTTTTATACAAATTAAAAATGTCTTAGGATATTTTCCAGCGCTCTTCCAGAATTTGCATTCTTTGTAATCCTTTATTTTCTCATGTAGATATGCGAAGGATGACATGAATATTAGAGATCAGCCATTTGGAATCCAGGTGTGTGTGTGATGATTTTTATTTCTATGAAGCATATAGACTGAACCAGTGATTCCCCACCTGGGGGTTAAATCTAAATTGGACAGAAGGTGATTAAAATATTAAGAGGGGGAAAAAAGAGACGCATGTCTGTTTTTCTCAGATTTGAGTTTTTCTCTTGTGAAATAAGGAGTGCTTCCATCTCCTCAGGTACCTGAAAATTCTACAAATCAAACCGTTTGAAAAGGAAAAGTCACACTTTGTCCACACTGAAGCCATAATTAGTGACGGGGGGTCACATTTAGACACGGATTTGTTGTTCAGGGTCAAAAGCTAAAAAGATTAGGAACCACTGTGTTACTAAATATACTGTGACAAAGTTTCCAAAAGTAAATCCGAGCGTGTCATACATTTAAGGTCTAATACATTAATGGAATGGATTTTGCCTTTTAATTAGGTGTTGCAATCATTTAAAAAAAATTAATTTTTAGATTATTGGTTTGTGTAAATAATTATGCATACATCTCCACCGTTTGCAGTAATATCTGTTGTTGTTAACTTCCCAGGTGCGCAACGTGCGATGCATCAAATGTCACAAATGGGGCCATGTGAACACAGACAGAGAGTGTCCTCTCTATGGGCTGTCGGGTATCAATGCCAGCGCTGTGGCCCCGGAGGAGGCACCAGGTACACTCCATACAATAATTGTCTAAAACAGACATTTTAAACACCTCCCGCTGCAGTTTCTTTGTTTATCGATACAATTAAATGTTAAATTTGATATGTGTGTAAACAAACCACTACCATTTATATACATATTTTATTTTCATGTTATTGAATTAAATGGGAGTAAATAATTAATTTAAATAAGCATTAGCATATATGCACATGTTAACATCATAATTATGAAATAGAAATAAGTGATCCATTATCAATGAATCACTTAATGTATGTATTCATTACAAGTTTAATTGATATGTGGACATTTTACTTGCTGAAATATATATTTCTAAAACATGGTTGTTGTTAGTTGTGTAATAAATAAACAGTGCAATAATTATATGTAGTACAAAATAACAAGGAGCCAGAATATCTGTGCTGCTTGATATTGATAGCGAGTGTGTCAGCTTTAGCCTGTCCCAGACTTTGCAGCAGGTACACCTGCTGTATGTTTCCTCTCGGGTTGCAGCTGGAGCTCCCAGTCTTGAGCTGATTCTGACTTCTGCAATCAGCGAGTTGAGTTGTAAAGTAATAGTGTTTACCCTGGGAGAGTCCAGTCGGTGCATGGTGTTGATGGTGGAGTGCTGTAATGGTCCCCTCCTGTGCCGGGAGAAATAAAAGTAATTATTGTGTATTCTGATTCCTCTAACTGCTGCTTTGGCAGAGAATGATATTGTATGATTTGCTCAGCCGGAAGTGGAGTGAGTTGATTTGATGTCCCATTCTGTTTACAAAGCCGCCCCTGAAATTCCCACTGTGGAGATAGTGGTTGGCATGGGTTTGACATCAATGGGACTCTGACGCTGTGATTTGTGCTAACAGGTCCGTCGATGCACCCCTCGGAGTTAATGGCGGAGATGCGAAACAGTGGGTTTGCCCTGAAAAAATGTGTCCTTGGTAGAAATTCTACTGTTTGTGATTTATCGCAGGTAATTGTCTCTCGCGCACTCCCATCTTTACACACACACACATACACACACACACACACACACACACACACACACACACACACACACACACACACACACACACACACACACACACACACACACACTACCTTTCAGAGAAAAACTATATCTTTTATCCCTAGAATTTATAAACGCTGCCGAGGGGACAGTTATTGGGGCAACTTTAGTCAAGTGAACAGATATGATATTAATGTGTTCAGCTGATGTATTCAAATATGGATTTGTTTTATTTTTAAATTTCAATGCCAATTTCAATGCGCTGTGTGCTTTTACAGGAATATGTTGCCAGTGAGGAAGAGGAAGATCCTGAGGTGGAATTTCTGAAGTCATTAACGACCAAGCAAAAACAGAAGCTCCTCAGGTAAAAGAAATGTAGCACAATTCGAACATTTTAATGTATGAAAGCTTTAAGATTTTTATTATTTTTGTAACATGGTTTGAGTATTTGTTGGCCTCATATTGATGAGAACTGGGGGGGAAATCCTGATCAACCATCTGATCTACTTGGTTACTGTGATGTTTTATATAGAAAAATCTATTTTACATTTTAAAACAAAACGTGTATTTGTAGCTTAGTATAGTATTATTAGCTTATTAAGTATATCGGGTGTAAAAAAGGAGCATTGTTGCATTGCTTTCTATTTTGATTAAGTGTTTTACATATATCCTATAACCTAAATGTGATTAATAGACTTTATTATGTTAATATTATATGTTTACCTGCTGCCTTTTTGTAGTAGTATTAATTTGTATACGTTTGTGTTCCTGTTTTACAGAAAACTCGATCGCCTGGATGAGGAGAAGGCCAAAAAGAAGAAGAGCAAAAAACAGAAGAAGAAGAGCAAAAGGAAACACAAGAAAAAGCATGAAAGTAGTGACAGCTCGAGTGACTCCGATAGCAGTAGCAGCAGCAGTAGTGATAGTGGCTCAGATTCAGACAGCCATGGGAAGTTCAAGAGCCAAAAGAGAAACAAGAACAAGAAAAAAGATTCCTGTCGGGATAACAGCTCGAAGAGCGAGCTGCGAGTCAAGAGTCAGAAAAAGGCCTCTTCTCATAGAAGCAGGTCACCGAGCCCTCACGCTGGACAGAAGCGGCCTGAAGAGAAGTCCGGAGATTATAGACAAACAAGGGCAGAGAGGGAAAGGAGCGGGAGTCGAAATCGCAGCCCAGAGAACAAGATCAAGCTGGAGGGAGGTCAAGAGAGAAAGAGACACAACAGCAGGGACAGGCAGAGACCTAGCAGCTCCAAGCCTGGCTTGGACAGAAGTAGGAGCCGCGAGAAAGGCAGGGAGGACCGAGGTAAAGACAGGCGTCACAGTAGAGATGGGGAGAGGAACAGAAGTAGCACAGATGGAAGGAGAGGCAGAACAGCAGATGGGAGGAGCAGAAGCAGGGAGAGGAGGAAGGAAAGAGAGGGCAAGGGGAGAAGTAGGAGTAGGGAGAGAAGAGAGAGAAGCCAGGACAGAGAAAAGAGAAGGCACTGACTGTTTGTTTCCCCTCTTACAATATTTGACTAAATGTGTTGAATGCTTCTTCTTTTTTTGTGAGGACTGTTGTATAGTGTTCTTGATGATCACACAGTGTCCCTCTATTTAAAATTTCCAATGTTGTGCATTAGGTTTCATATTCTCTCCAGTAGAGGGAAGCAGTCCACATAAAATATCTAGTCGCAATTGGCCCTTGTGTTGTCTTGTACTGTATGAAAGGGTCTAGATTAATTGATTACCATTGTAAGCAATTTGCAGCTGTGATCCGTTGATGGAAAAATATTGGACTCATTTTAATGGTCGGTTGTCCACCGGAAAGCCTATTTCTGGCGCTGCAGTTTTTTCTTTTAAATATTGCTTTCATTGTGTCTTTTTAGAAATATCGACACTGTAAGATGTAATGATTAGACGGCTGTTGATTCCTAAAAGAAAATCTGGATTTTCTGTTTTCTAATTAAATTTTAAATCCTAAACATGTTTGTTTTACGATGGATGAAAATAATGTCAACGGTTGATTACCGTTATTGTGTTTCCACTAAACACTGTCTTTAAGCTCCGGGCACCTGATAGGAAAATATTGCGCTACTATAACATTAAAAAACAATATATATATTATGTGTCTAAATGTTTCTGGCCGGTTTCCCTGAATAACATGACACAATGCGTGTTTTCAGTAAAGCTGTGAAATACGTCCTGCTGCGTTTTTGCGGGCGTCAAACAAAACAAATATGTTTTCTATCCAGATATACAGCGTGTGACTGCAGCCTATACGAGAAACGAAACAAAAGCTGCATTATATTTTATTGTACGCACAGCAGTATTTTTATATTTTAATATGGGAGAAACTGTTTAGAATCTAAATAATTATATTATCTAAAATGTGACTTTTGTTTCCCTTCCTGTTATTCACTTTATTTTAGACCTAGAATTACACATTTTATTTGACACTCAAAATAAATGATCTAAATAAAACGTCAACAATTCAATTTTATCTCAAAACCAGATTTACTCGATTTCCTAAATGTGACGTCTAAATGCTTACATTTCAACATTGTTTATTTAAGTGTTGCTTCTAGCTTTTATATTTTGATGAATTTCAAATGTGCTATCTATTTGGTAGTTTTCACTATCTGGCCGTTTCCTTCAAGCCGCTGTTGCACAAAAGGAAATGAAAATAATTTCCCTCTATTGCCTTCTGGTCAATTTAACATCCTCTTCAAAAAAAAAAGAGGGTGTCTGGATGAGATGCTTTCCCCTGACGTATTCCCAGTCCTGGACTCACGCTGTAATTATTCCCCGGCTTTTTCTTTGAGAGTCGGACGCTGCACTGGGTAAGCACAAAGAAGTCAGAGAGCATCCTTGAACCCTTTCAATACGAGGGGCCACTGATATTCAAATAACATGCAGGCACCATTTGACTGCGCTGAGCAAAGAGCATTTCAAATTCAAACATTTGCATGTGACTCTTTGCCCCTTCTTTTTCTAAAGTTTAAAAAACTGTTCCCATAACATCTATGTGGCTTCTGGCAAAGAGAAAGACGCCATATCCTTATTCTCGGTTCATCGATTGGTATGCAAATGAAAGCAGTTAATTTGGACAATTAGAATAAATATTCAGGGCCCTTTGTCGTCAAACCCCCTTGGAAACCCCCCGATAAAGTGAAACTGAACAAAAGATGTCTCGGAGATTAATTAGATATTTGATAAGACACGAATCCCTAATCGCAAATACAAGACGCATGGGGCTGCAATGTGCTCCAAGTCATAATTAATACCATTTAACAAGATTTTCATTTGGGCATGAAATGTTTTTTTCCGGGGCATTAAACATTGATTTATTCCAGGGGGAAATAGTGAAAGTCAAGGTATTATAGGTGATTTAAAAGAAACATAGCCAATGAGCACCACTCACGTTTTAAAATAAATTTCAAAATTAAATAAAACATATTTTTCAAATTAAAATCTAACAAATAATTCAACAAAACCAATATAAAATCTACATCACACAATTACAGCCTTTTTTTAAGATGTTTTAATTACGATAAAATGAAAGTCTTATACGTGTGACTTTATACAGGTAAACATTTATATATAGATATTTTTTTAGCAAAGAAATAAAATGGTTAACCAAAGTTGAAAAAGCTGTGTACATACATATCCACAAAGTGCGTCGAAAGTAAACTCCCTGATTTCCAGGATACCAACACGAATAAAACAATCATAGCCTAACATTTACATGAAAATAACACACAGTTTAGTCGTCAATATACAAGATGTAACTCACATTGTCCAACCAAAGTTCAACAGGTTTCGCGCACCCTTAGCAAACATCCATTTCGTTTTCAAGTTGCCCCTAAAAATCCCCAAAGGCCTACAGTAAATCACTGTTTTCTTTAGATGGGTTTACGAATGAAATACTCGTTACGCCTGTGGAGAATATATGTTTTAGACTTTGCATTCGCTTCTTGAAATATTTTCTCCTTTTTATTGTGTGTCAAATAAGACCCGTTTTCAATGCTGTGCAGTTTTGAATGTGGTTTGATTTTGTGTGAAGCCTCATTAGGGCTCGTCGTGAGGAGACGGATCCTTAAGAGTGATTCTGGGATTTACCCCGTCCATAATAAGTTCTGGGGACTCGGACCTCGGGGTCTCCAGGTTACTGGTGTCGGTATCACTGTCGCTCCCCCTTTTGCCTCCTCCACCGGCCGTGTGCGTTTTGATGTGCTTGCTCAAATGGTCACTCCGCATAAAGCGCTTGTTACACACCGGGCAAGCAAACCTTTTCTCGCCGGTGTGGGTGCGAAGGTGTCTTTGGAGCTCATCGGACCGAGTGAACCTTTTGCCACAGAAAAGCCAGTTGCAGACAAAAGGCCGCTCGCCGGTGTGCCATCTCAAATGCGCTTTGAGGTGAGATGTTTTTCCATACACTTTACCGCAGCCGGGAATGTGGCAGCTGTGGAGTCCCTTTCTGCGCAGGCTGGCCCCGGCGGGTCCCAGCCGCTCAGCCTCCTGGCAGTTCGGACAGTCACATGTTGCTCTGCCGGAGTACCGCCGGGACGACCTTGAGGAGCTACTTATTCCTGAACTGCCCCCAGAAATCATGGCGTTGGCGGCAGAAGCGTCTGTGTAAGTGGGGATGACTGTTTTGAAACCGTCCTGTGTTAACAGGTGCTGACTGGTGGACAGTAGATGAGACGCAGTGGGGCTGATTCCAGTGGAGCTAAACGCAGAGTGCGTCAGCGAGGAGAAGTCCGGGTTGTAGCTCAGCTGGGAGTGGATGGCTTGAGGTGTCCCGGTATGCAGTGAGGTCTGGAGGGTGCCTGCAGGATTCTGGACATCGAGCCACGACCCGGGGTTAGTGTGGACATCCCACCACGAGGACGCACCGTTGGCAACATCGCCAGAGATGGTCGAGTGGAAACCGGATTTGTACCACGACTCGTACGGGTGCGCCATCCCTACCCGCGGGTAAAGAGTGTCTGCTGATGTGTGGACTTTGGAGATAAAAGCTGACTGCCCAGACTCTTGGGATGCGATGCTGGCAGAGTTGGAAAACAGACCGCTGTACTCTGTGGAAAATGCAGACGAGGTCGGGGAGGTGGAGGCTAAGCAAAAGGCGCTGTTGCCTGTGCCACTGGTCGGTGTTAGTCCTGACGACGCGCGGCTTGTTGCTACTGTGAAACCGGGAAGACTGGATCCCAAGTTACAGCTGGAGGAGGATCTTTTCCACGGATGAAATCCACCTTTTGAGAAAGCGCTCGAGTCAGGTAAAGTTGTAAGAGGACTGGTGTTACCAATTTTGTTGCAAGTTGCAGCCAGCATAGCTAGAGGCGTAGTTCCAAACCGTGGCTCTTCCTGAAACACGCACAACAAAAGTTGGATTTAAAACGGGCAACATCTCTTGATGACATATTTTTAATTTAACCCGGATATCTTGGGCAGACGACTGATTCGAAATCATACAAGCCTAACAAATACACGATAACAACTGTAACTATTAAAAGTATACTTTCAGCTGAGATGAACGTGTTTGGAGAGAGGAGCATCGCATTTTAACAAGCGTATGCCATACATACAAATAAAAGCTGCGCACAAGTTATAATGATTAACATTTCTAAAACTTTCTCAGAATATTGACTGCGTCAGATATCTGCTGTGATCATACAGTCGGTAGAACATATTAAACACAGATCTAGACGCCTTCATCGCCATTCGACTGTTTATTTAAAATAATAAATAACGAGTAATTAACACAGTATGAGATCATTTCTGCAAACTTGAAAGCACGCATGTTTATGTAAGCAGAAAGCACTTTTAGATGCAGAGGAGAGCAGACTACAATAACTTTACGCACAACTTTTGCGCATAAATACAAAGTCGGACTCACCCCAAGTATAGACGTTGCCATATCCAGGGTCTGTGCTGGGATGAGAGAGTTCGCGATTGCAATGCTATACGGCTCCAATTTGATTCAGACTCACCGTGTTTGACTCAGGTCACACGGTGTCTCTCTTGGCTCGCAGCTCCCAACACTACCTAGTTGTAGAGAGCGTGTTCTTTGAAGTACAGCTGGCGAGGACGCGCAGCCAATCTAAAAGCTGCATTCATGGCAGGGGACGAAGTCAGCCAATGAGAGACCCGACCACAGACAGAAACACCAAAAACCCCGCCGTCAATCATCTGTTGTGCAGCCTCTGCTCAGTCTGTCATACAAGACACGATTTGGGTTTTTTTTATTTAATACATACAGTTATTTTTATGTATTCTCACACGAAGGTTCAATGTCTCCTTTCATTGCAGAATTGAGTTCACACGTCAGTTCTCCAAAAGGTAAGCTTTTCACTCATTTAAAGCATTTGTGGATTGTGGTGACACTGTGTAGTTCCAGGTTTCCCTTCTGATTTTCAATATTCAGATCATGCGCAACACGTCATTGTGAAATTGTTGCTATTTAAACACATCGTATCCTGAACAATGTGAGGGACGCTGATGTTGCTGATGACTTTATCAGAACAGTGTGTGTAGCCGGTGCATGCTGCAGTATGTTAGGCACGGTACAGTTAATGCTCGAGGGTAATATGCTCTATCCTAAATTATAAGTGTCATCATATTGTAAAATCACAAATAAAGTTTGGTAAAGAAGTCTAGAAACAGAAACTCTGATACCTCACTTCTCCAACCGCCGTGAGATCATTTATGAGCTGGCTGAATAAACCGACGTGTCCGTGAATACATAAAGGAAAAAACAGATTGTGACTCGTAATGGATCAACTAACATACCGTTTGTTTACTTCCAGCCAAAATAAATCTTCGCGCGTCTGCGCTCGTGCGTGTGGTCGTGCCGTTCGCGCGTACACAGTCCCTGCTTACTTGTTGAGGGAGTGCAGGTGAGGGGTTAATTAAAAATGACAGCTTGCTTTATCAGCACGTGTGGTAGATGTGTTTTTAAAAGACAAGTATTTTATAAGCGGAAAAAGTTTCCGCTTCCAGGTGATGCCTGCTGTAAGGCCGCCAGTCATCTCCATTAATCTGCTTTAACAGGAGGCACGGTGCCCGTCCTGTATCCGAGAAATAAAATGTAATGCCACACTAATCACTCATTTCTTAAATTTTGCACAATTAAGAGGGTGCTCTGTTTTAATAATTTTCCTATACTAGCGACTCTTTTTCTTTTTCTTTTAATATCACACTTGCATAAGCCCGCATAGCACAGAGCTTGTTAAAACGCCTAGGGATAATGACATAATGTAAAATTGACCTCCTCTGACGTGAACCATCATCCCTTTAAAAGTTAAAGCAATTTTCCAGAGAAAGGCTTGGCCGAAAGATTACATTACAGTATTCAAAACGGGCAAATAATGCTCCATTATAGAGTATGAATGCTGCCAGTCATCACAGGCGCAATTTGTTCAAAACCACCACCTTTAGAAGGGTGAATAAAAATCAGTCTCATCACATACTGAGCGCTGCAAAGACAATTTAATCATGTTGCAAGAGTGCAGTTCACAGTGTAAAATGTATATTCTAAATAAAAAAAGTTGACAAAAAAAAGCGTTAATAAGTAACAATGTAAGGGCATTTCTTTTCATTCTGATTAATTGTATTAAAAAAATCGGACGATAAATCTTCACTATAATTAAGTTAACATCATTTTTTTTTAAATAATATGATGTCACCGATTTTAGTCGCCATTGATAATATATATATATATATAAACATATTACAATATTCAGTCAGTTTGTTCACATGTTAATATTCTTGTGTGCATTATTATGTGTGTCGTATTAAACCATAATAAGGAGCAGCATGGCCGTTCAGATTGGAATAATGATCCAAACAAAGAAATCTGCAGGAATCACAGAGTCTTTATACACCAGCAAATACATTTTTATATGCCTTGCCTTAAAATGATATGGAGGGAAATGTGTTTGTCACATTAACCTAGGAAAATAAAAGAATAGTGATTTTTCAGAAGATGTTTACTTGGGACAAAAGGGGTGAACATGATCTCCCCTTGTCATTCAAGTGAGAATTTTGAGTTGAATATGTAATTCTGGACTCTATTCGTGAGCACTTCTCTGTGGCAATTAGGAGCCTATTACAAGCCATTAGATTGATCAATGTACCTTAAACAATGGGAATGATTTATTTGGTCGAACAAAACGCTCTGCATGTATTGTGATGAGTTTAAGTGGGGGTGCATCCATCAACAAAAGATAAATGATTAATTCAGACCTATTCATTTGAATTCTTTCTACAAAGCCAGCCTCACTTGCCTCAAATCCAGATTATTAAAGCCTCATTTTCAGCATTTTAAACCAGACAGGCTGCTGGATTGGGCAATGGTATTTGGCTGTGCCCCTGTGTGCTTTCATTTGTATTTCTGCTGAGGGAAGTTTATTTGAGGACATTTAACTAATTGTCGTAATTTCGTGTGCTCATGTGGCTACACCTGTTTCTCTCAAAGGGGGATTTGGGGGAAACTGAGTGTAAGGATGTTTTACTTTGTTTCTGTGGCGCTGAAGCTGTACAGTGTTGTCTGACAATTTACACGTGTATCACCAGAGGACGCTCATTAAATAGAAAAAGTGGGGAAGTATGAATATTTCGTCAATATGCTTTTACTTAGAATATCTTCCTTCTCTTACAGATATTTTTGGGTTGTAACATTTATTGTGTTGCTTTTTGTAAAATGCAAAGATGATGATAAAGAGAGTATTTTTTCTTTGTAGCTTTAAATGACAATGTCTGTGTCTCATCTGCCTTTTTTCCATCAGTGTGTTCTTGCACTTTAAGGTTGCTAGGTCGTTGTTTATTTTGGTGGCAGGTAAATAGAGACAACATCATTGGAATACAATTGATATACATTAAAGTGCACTGCAAAATAAACTGCTCGCCGATAGGATTTATTGCTGTATGAAGTCAATACGCTATAAAATAAAAAGGGAAATGGTCAAATTGCTCAGACCTGTCAGTATAGAGACGCAACTTGTGGATGTCTTCAGTGAGACGACTGTCAAGACGATTCAAATGTAAATAGAAAGCAGGCAGCTGTTGACAACACAGTCAAGCCTCTGTTGAAGATTAACTACGCTTTGAATGCACACATTTCAACCCACAGTTCTCTGTGAGATCGATCTCTCAGCAGCTCATCAACCTGCATCGATACTATCGACAGCTACATTTGGAAGTACAGGTCAGCTTGCCAGCTTACAGTGTCAACTTTCATTTCATTTCCAGAGGCTGCATGTTCTATTTTGAGTACGGGGGAGCGAGCCAGTTGAGGTGCAGTCGACTGGTTACATCTGAGGACCTAGCTTGGCACATTTACTGTCAATGTGGTGTTTTCCTCTCCGAGTTGGTGAGCAGTTGTGGAAGTCAGCAAAAACCTAACAGTGGGAAATGGCTCCAAAGAAGGTGCAGATTATGAGGAATAGCTGCATTCAAAAATAAGCATGCGTTGTCGATTATGTAATGGTATTTGGCTCCTTCTGACTGCAGACGTCTCCACATTGTCTTTATTAGGGAAAGGGAGAGGATGCAACAAAGCCGCTGCCACTGATTGGAAGGTTTGGCACTTCATTGAAAATAGGAGTTGTTGGCCTGCCCAATGTTGGGTAAGTAACAGGTTTTTATTTGCATAGATAGTGTTGCCTTCTCACCATTCACACCGCATGCACCAGCATGTGCTCTATCCACATCTGAACTATGTTTGCCTCCCATGATGCCATAAATATAAATGCATGTAAGGCAGGATGTAAGCTGAGTACAGTAGAATGCATGACTAAACAGTAGAAATTAGATTTAAAGAAACATTGTGAATTTACATATACAGACAACTTTGAGTTATTCTAGTTTCTCCAAAAGCAGCTTTCAACACATTGTGAACACCTCAACAAGCAAAATGACATGTAGCATGATCATGATCAAAAAAATCATGCTACTTTTCATTGTTCCTTAAACCAGAGGAGGGTTCCTGAGGCCGTTCGGTGTCTGGAACCACTTCCATACAAGCCAATGTTCAAATACCACAACACTCTTATTTCCTTCCCTGCGTCTAATTAGAAGTGTGTGAGCTGCTTAAACTTAAAAAAGATTTTTTTTATTATACCGTGTTAGGGTGTTATAGCAGATAAGTGTTATGATTGAAGGTAAACCTGTGACCTCAAAGAGTCAAAAATCTTAGTTTTAACAAATCGTTTTACAAAATATACTTTGTATGTGTACTGGATTCATGAATGTGAGGTTCATTATCATAGCAGTGTGTGTTCAGATAAAGAAAACAGTTTGTTTCTATTCTATTTCTGACATCTTATTGATGAGAATATGTCATGATCCATCTGAATTTGTATAAAACTGTATGTCAGCAAGCAAGAATGAACCTATGACGCCGCTATGAATGCATGTTAAATGAATGAAGAGCATTGACCAACCCTGTTGTCCATCGTTTTTTTTTAAATACACACTTATCACTCATGCACCGGTCAAAGGTCAGGCTACATCCAGCGCTCTGGTCAATCACATACTCAAGTCACTGTCACAGTCATTTAGATTTTCCAGTTCACCTCACTGCATGGCTTTGAAGTGCAAGAGAAAACCTGAGGAATCTCATCACAAAGTGAACACAAACACAGGGCTCGCAGTACAACTGAGCCACCTTGCAGGTCAGTCTCTGCTGCTACAAATCATATCGACAGAGACTTCACATTTACTGCAATACATGAAATACCGTTTTTCAGGAAATGGTATAACATTTACTTGTATGTTCAAAGCAACCCGTCTCTCTGATTTAATCTGACAGACACTATTATACCTGCATTTAATCGCACTTACTTTAAGAATCCAACATGGCTATTTGCCCGTAGGGGCTTGAATCAGCTTCCAGTCTCACAGGTACGCTGTTGCGCTTTAATGACATTATTATGTAGAAGATTACTTGCAACCTTCACCAGCAGTTTTTCTATATTTTAAGATTGATCAAATTGCAATTTACAGGAAATAAATCTAATTTTAAAACTGAATGTCACTGAAAACAAGTCCAGCAAGGACAGCATCATAAACATGCTCTGTTGTGTTCTTTTTAACTTTTGTTTTTACGATTACAAGAATAGTTCTAATGTGCAAAATAAGCTTTGGTGTCTTGCAATTATGACACAACCACAATGAACTGAAGGCTGCAGGATGTCTCTTGTCCCTTTCTTCTATATCAAATTATACTAATATATGCGGGGAGTAGGATGGTGCATATATGATGTTAATGGTAAGGGTGTATATGTAAATAAAGTTGACAATGAGCACAATGAAATTAAATAGACGGTACCTTTTTAAAAACAAACTACTTAAGGCATAGATGCAGCAAATCGGTAGTATGTAAAAGTCTATTTAAAGTGTTCTTGTTAGTTAATCAATCATGTGAATTGTGAGGTAGTTTAGGAATATTTTAAATTTCTCTGAAATATGGACCTGAGAGTCGAAGAGTTACTCTGTCTGTGAGAGATTTGTATCGGTAAGGTTAGAAACCTTGACAAGAATCTGTACTGCATGGGCCACAGTGTGTGTTTGGAGGCTGACACACTGTCTTCATGTCCGACCTGGTCAGACAAATCCCCCTTGTCAGCATCTACCAAGACCTTCAGCAACGCCAGTGACAGAGCGTAATGACAGGGCAGACCCTACATGTAGCCCCATTTGAGCTACAGGACTGGGCCACAGTGATAGGTTATCTTCTGCTCAGCTGACAGGTTCTCATCTTTTTGCAGCTCCGTAAAACATTTTTTGAGTCAGAACTGTTGTTTTCAAGTAGCCTCAAACGTTTTATAATAGCTGGAAACTGCAGGTTTGGAAAGGACAGAAAGTCCCAAGATGTCGAGATGTTTTCCAGTGACTGTACTGGATCAGCGAACTTGAAGCCGCATATGCTGTTTCAAATAAACTGTCGACAGGCTGAGGGTATTTTTCACAGGACTCATGTCATTATATATTCAGGTACTGGATATTGATAATGATGAATGAACCCTCTGTCTAGAATCTGTTTGTGCTTCTACACATGCAGTGTGGCTAAACTGTTTGGTTAGATTTGAGCTTATTGCACAAAAATCCAACTCTCTCGAGTCCAGTGTTTTCTTTTCTTACCGCAGCAAAACCACAAATTCTTCCTGGTATAAGAAAAAGACCTCATTGAGGTTGTGGCCTGCCATACCTCATTTGTGTCAAAGTGCAACTCCTCAACCCTCCCATGGTTTCTTCATGAATGAACCACGTTGAAATGCCAGCCTGCTGTTAGTTGGACGTAACTGACCATTATTCACACAGATGAGAATTTTGAGAGTGTGATTCAACCAATCTCGCAGCTATTTCTACACTGAGACCAGCACATTCTGCTCAAAGGCATGAAAAAGTTTACTCTTTCTTATCCATTTAACCCCTTATTGGGACACATTGTAAAGTATGCACAGTATATTGCCTTTAGTGCATCAGCTCAGTCTGCCTTGTGTAACTCGTAATGCATTCATGCAGTAGAAGAAGCCCATGTGAACACTTAATCTCTAGATTATTGCATAAAAGGCCCTAAATCCCCATGTAATGTGTTTAATAAATCAATATTCCAACATTCGCCCATATACATGTGCAGTCCTGTATATATTAATTTTATTTTTTAAAGGCAAACAAAAATCCTTTTCTTTTTCAAACTGTAGCTCATTAGTCTGCCTGCATTTTCACTTTTCTTTTATTCAGAGTTGATAGATAGTGTGAAACTATCTAACCGTGTCATTTATGAAACTGAATTAAATTGATTAAGATTAACGAGCCATTCAACCAGTAAAACAGATAATCTACGATCTTTTGATACGAACAGTTGTTAATACAAATATCATCCATAACAAGGGTCATGTAGTTTATTAGAAACATAAAAACACAGACACCTGCCCTTTGACCCCTATGAAGAAATAAATCTATGTGGGAAAATATGTGTGTGATTAGGGAGTCAAATCACACATTTGAATTGTGTGTGCATTGACTGTACAGTTCTCTTCTTCAATCATCTTTCTCCTCTTCCATCTTAATTTTTTATTTTGCTCTCAATCAACTTTTTCTATGGGGGAAAAAAAACCCCTCTCTTATCCCCCTACTCCCGGGCAGAAGGACATATTTTGATTCCAGGCCACAGCTGTTCATTATTTGTCAATGGTAGTAAATAATAAAGTGATGTTTGGTGAAAAACCATAGTTAATTAAGTGTATCCAATGTTTCCACTTAATAACAACTGAATGCATGTTTGTAATATTTAAGTAGACATTGATCAGTTGGATTTTTTATTGAAAAACTGTAATTGTAAATGTTCACATTTCTATGACCTCACAGCCTGTATTAACGTAGAGGCCACTTATCAGTCTTCCTCAGCTGTTGGAGTTTGCTCTATCCTCCTGTATTCATTGTATTTTACAATACATATTTTTCTCTGCAACATTCCTAGTGAACCCAGTCCAAGGGTTTAGGTTGATATTTGTCCCAGTCATTTCTATAGGTCTCACCTCCCTATAAGAAGGAGTTTCTACCACCCACTAGTGGAAAACCACACTAAAGTCTGACTGCAAATACACTTCACCTCTCCCTTCGACCAGCATATTACACTCTGCTTCGAAGGTCATTTGCTGTGTAATCATGTATTTCATTAAGAACATTTTCACAGCTGATGATGGTTATAGTGTTACTGTGGATTGTCTTTCCTTTCCTTTTTTTCTTTTTACCCCAAGGTGACACAATAATGTCCTTCAAGTATGTTTGAAAAACATTTTCGCTTTACATAAGGAATTATTGCATGCACTTTAACAATCTTGACCAATTTCATGCCTATAGGATTTAGCAAACAATCATCTCACCGAGTGAGGGGATAAAAATGGAACGTCCGGGATTATAGTTAACTGCCATGCCATTATTACTCTTAGACCCTTGCCATTGTCTGTACATTTTGAAGTACACTTGATCTGCTTGTGCCATAGAAAATAAATCTCTCTGTGATCACAACATGAGGCGGCGTTTGGCTGATCCCGTACAACAGCTGAGATCCATCAGAAATGTAATTTGCCCCTCGATTCCATGTACAATTGATCTATTATGGGATTATCTGACCTTGTAATTGGGCAAAGTATTTCATAGAGTATTTTTGATTCAAAAGCCCAAATATTCAATCCATTAGAGTAACCTTTTCCTTCTTGTGCACAAAAGGAAAAAAAAGCCTTGCATAATTTGCTGAACTGTTTCAGGTCCATGCTATCGAACCATCAGGTTCTGCACACCAGCACTCGGAGATGGATTGACCTCACTCCTGTTTTTATTTTCAGGAAGTCAACCTTTTTCAACGTGTTGACAAAGAGTCAGGCTGCAGCTGAACATTTCCCCTTCTGCACCACTGACCCAAATGAAAGCAGAGTGCCCATTCCAGATGAACGCTATGATTTCCTCTGCCAATTCCACAAACCTCCCAGGTATGGGGTCTCATCGTTCACCTATTATTCACACTTCAGATCTGTAGTCGCTGACGGTCTTCTTGCAATAGGTATGAGAAAACATAACAATGTTGTTGACATGTAGCTGCCAGTTTTGTACGATGTATGATTGGTGCTCTACTCCAAGGTTTTCTGTTTAGAAAAAAGCTGGAGCATCTGAACCTCCATCACCTGGTTATCATATGCATTTATAGAGGCTGTTAAAGCAGGATGAAGCGAGATATCCCTTTTTGAATGACAAGAATTGGTATGTTGAAAAGCTCAGATCATTTCAGTACATGAATTTTAGTCACAAGAACTACGGTCATGACCAGTATGAATCTCACTAGCATGCTTGAACTCAGCTCTGCCCTTCTTAGCTGTAACTTAAATACATGCAGGACAGTTTCCACTGATACTGATAAGTAAATACACTATCAACCATACAAATAAAAGCAGCTCTACCCTACCTACATATTAGAACAAATCCCATCCCATGAAAAAAGCAAAACCAACAATTATTTGATCCTACTAACAAAAGTTGCCTGTGAACATGGGCGTTATAGTTTATTGTGAGTAAATCCAACATGCATCGCTCTGCTGCCATAAGTTCTGGAGCACCAGATGTGTATTAATACAGGACTGAAAGTAGTCCCCAGCAAATGTACTCTTTACTCCTGTTTGAGTAACATTTACTAAAAACTACAGTGCCCAGCTGTTTCATGAAACTACTGAGACTAACAAACATAGGACTTTTTACAGGACGTTGTATTGGATTGCAGCACAACGCGAGCAGCTTCTGTTTTAATGTAAATAGCATTGATAATGTTTAATGTCTGAAGTGGCTGATCTGTTTTCATTTTATTTCCTGGGTTGCATCAAAGTTCCAGCATTTCTTAATGTTGTTGACATTGCTGGCCTGGTGAAAGGTGCTCATGCTGGTCAAGGCCTGGGAAACGCCTTCCTGTCCCACATCAGCGCCTGTGACGGCATCTTCCACTTTACACGTGAGTCACAGGTCGAGGGTTGCTCTCAATTAGAGGATTTCATGTCATCGATATACACTGTAGCTAAAGCAGTTGCCAACATTTGGTTGCACTAAATGGCCCCAGTCTTTTTGGAAGTAAAGGACTTAGTTGTGCTACAGCTTTGCTGGTAGGGCACATTGTGTGGTGCATGCAGAGATCAACATCACAGTCAGGATGAATGAAGTCAGATCAAACCTCACATGAGGCTCCCTGAATGAGAATCACAGAAATGAAAGGGTCTACGCGTAGTTTAGGCTTCACACAATCAGCATCATATTCTGAGGTTTGGGAACATAACAAGACTGTTCAGAAGGAGCACCACGTAATATTGTATGTATGTGATTCCTAATGTCAATTTTGATTATGCTTGGCTATGGTGGAGGTAAGTAAGTTATTAATAAACAAAGATGAAAGTTTCCTTTTAGCTTTTACACCCTGCATATATTTCTAATAATAAGTAGCCTATGAACAAAATAATCAAACTATATAAAGACTATTACTACTGTGTATAATACTGGTGACAACATAACTTTCCAGGTCTCCCTTAACTGTGTCTCTGACATGGTCTTTGTCCAACACAATTCAGTGTCTAATAATTAAAGTGTTACACGGTAGAATAATTACACTGAAATAAATGCTTACATTTGTTTACTGATCGTTTGTTGGGGGCAGGAATGGAGCGTTCGGATATAAAGGGTTAAGATTAAGGCCGTTTTGCTGTTTTGTTCCCCAATTATTTCTCTGCATCACTGACAAGTGTATCACTTTTGTTCCTGCCATTTTTAAATAGCCTCTGACTCTGTAGTTTGTGAGAAGTGGAATTGGACCCACTGTAATACGAGGTAATGATTTACTGAGGGGACAAGAACTGTGAGGTAAACGGTCAGTGCAGTTTTTAATGACTTAGATTTAAGTTAAAGATAAGGCTGGCGTTATTCTAAAACAGATCATACATATATAGTTGTTGTTGTGTTAATGTGATTTCCCAAAACAGCTGGGCACTGTAGTTTGTAACAAACGTCACTCAAAGAGAAGTATATAGTGTACTTGTGGGGGACTATTTTCAGCTGCGGATTAATACACATGTGTTGCACTAGTGAGTATTTACAGCCGCAAGACAGCGTATTAGGGATTGACTCAAAATAGGCTACAGTGCCTATGTTGATGGTATTGAAGGAACATGTAACCAGTGTAACAGTGTAGCTGACTGTGTTTAGAGGTCTATGGCACAGGGGAATAAACTATATCACACACATTCAATTAGTACGACCAGTTCATTGTCGGTTTTGGTCTTTTCATGAGATTTGACAGTAAGGAAAACATCAAATATTACAGAATTACCTAAAATAGTCTTTTAATTTTCTTGAGATTTGCCCACTTTTTGAGATATTTATTTACATGATGTGATATATACATTATGTTTGACTTACAATATGTGGGTTATATGTATTTTTAATATCATAATGTACATGGTTAACAACACCCACAGTTCCTTTTGATATGGGTCGAATGTGTGTGTGCCAGATCCTCTCCCAAAACCAACTCTTTTGTTTCTGCTCACACAAAGAAAACAAACATCTTCAATAATCAGAAATAGGAAGATCGAAAGCTTCTTCTGCGTGTGTATACTTAAATCCTTCTGCTCTGGCATGTTATTGTTTACACTCCTGTGAAGTCCTTGGAAACAATGTGGTATGTTTCACAAGTTAACCATTAAACATAGCTGGTTTTGCTTTTCTATTTATATCTCTCTGGTGTCAGGCAGACTGCAAAGTTGAAGCCACTGTTTTTATATAGCTTGTTTATATAGTTGTGGAGGATCACAGTTTTTTTTGTGTCATGGGTGGTATGTTTTTTGTCTGGAAATTAGCAGAAGGGTTTATGAAGATACTACAGAGAGATGCTCAACGCTAGTAACATGACACTGTTAGACACAAGCAATTGACCTTCACTTTGTGAGTAAAAAGTGTGGAAGTTGTGTAAATATTTAGAGATCAATGTAGATTTTCTGCCGTTTCATTATTATATTGTCCTTTTATTCCCTGTATTTGCTTGAATTCCTTTATTTAGAAGTTGTACACTTTGAGAGCAACAAGTTTCACAAAGGCATGAAGGTGAAATAGGTTACCACCTAGTGTATTTACATCTTTTAAAAAGATTAAACTTTTTCCAGGGAGTGGTCTTAGTGAGTTTTCCTCTTGGTGTCTCAAATTTCCACCACTAGTGTGCACGTTATGAATATTTTTCAACCCCTAATGACTTTGAAAAGCCTGTGTAAACAGTGGATTTGCTTTCAACAATACCTTCCAACAACTATTAAGGCGCTTGATGACATCCTGAAAGCTGATTCCGTTGAATGGCTGGTGTTCCCTGGTCTCATACCAAAATGGTTTGCAGGCTAAGTGTTCCCAGTGCTTCTGCAGTGACTGGAACATGGCGGGATCCTCACGGTCTGAGAAAAGACACAGACATGTTCTACTTCATCTGCTCTTCTGTTCCCCGCTAGAAACTCTGCCAGCTCACCTGGCCTTATTCCCAGATGTTTGGTTTCCACCAATTAGATGTTTGAATGCTCACACAGTGTCCCCCCTCATCTCTGCAGGAATGCTTCGGTTCACTTCTAATGAAGACTTATTTACGGTTGCACGACACTCTGTAAGAATCCAGCCTTAGGATAACTGTGGTGTAGCACATTTATCTTTAGGGACTGGCTGTGGTTGTGGGCAGCCGACTGTAAAGTAGCTGTTATTTTTGGCGTAGACGCTTCTCTCGCTGTGATATTCATGCTTTCAGCACCTGAACTCCTGGTTAAGTTACGGTTCTTCCCTCTCATTCTCTACTGCTTTAACCAGACACGAGGAAGTTCTCCCATTTTATAAAATAGTGGTGGAAGTTTTGACGCAAATAAAACCTGATGAATGACATGAGAACTTCGCTACAGAGCGGTAGAGATGTTACATTGCTGTGTCCTCTATATTGGTCTGTTAGTCGATTGTTTAAGGCATTAAAAATAAAATGTGACACTTGTTGAACTTAATACGTAATAAATAAAATCAACATAGATTTGGACAAATATTATTATTTATTAACGTACAAATACATACAATTAGTTTGCTCTCCTCAGAGCCGTTAAACTCCAGTCAGACGACAGTAACTTTACCTCGCTGATCATCTTAAAACACACTTTATTCAAACTCGACAGAAACAAAATGAAACTCATCAAAGCCGTCTTTGTTGGTCTTTCCGCTGCGCCTACAAACATCAACCCTGGTTTGAGTATTTGAAAGAGAGACTGAAAGAATTACAGATGTAAAAGAAAAAGAACATGTAACAAATCTGCAAAGATTATTACAAACAGAGAATAATCTATTAGTCACTGTAATGTAAATCCAGACTTGTCTCTACAGCAACTGTAGCTGTGGTAACAGCAGCTTGTACAACATCTAACAGACCAATGAGCTACTTGTTTAGTTGGTTTGCAGTCTTGGATACCTGGAAAACACCTTCATAAAACACTATGGTTGACAGACTCATGGAAATATGTGTTTCAACTAATTAAATAAAGACCTATTTGACTCCTGTGCATGAATATCCATGCAAACAAACATAAGTAATAATTGTTTACTGCATCTGAAAATGTTAACAACTGTATTTAGTTTGTTTTCGTTGCTGTATGTTAGTTTGTGCATCAGATCTTTAACACTGGGAGTGTTGCTAGGTGCTAGCTGTCTATTTCAGTTATTGGTTGCCGGGGCTCAAGTTAGTCAGCAACGAATCGACAACATTTGTACCTCACTCACCTTGAAATATGTCAGAAGTCAGCCCACAATACACAAACACTGTTATAGTGAACAAATCAAACTGATTGTTTAGCTACAGGCGATATGAACAAACTGGATTGACTATTCAGATAGAGCTGATTTATGGCCAAGCTGCCTCCTCTCTGACGCCAGTGATGGCTGGCCTCCAGGAATTCTGCCTTATCACTCACCAACTCACAAATTCTCAAACTTGACAAACATCCAAAACACCTCGCGCAGCCCAGTGACTTCCATGTGTGTCACTGTCTAAACAGATCAGGCAACGAGTGAATCTCTCAGCAGTTCAGCTGCTGACGTTGATGTATTAATTTATACGACTAATGGTACCTATTAGAATTGTAGTTTTTACTTTAAAAATGAGTGATCCTCCCAAGGCCTACAAAATCATGCCGTAGTTATCAGTGCTAATTATAGAGCTGAGCGAGAACATAGAAAACTAATAGTGAAAACATAGGTAGGCATGACTATGACATGTTCTCAAACTCCTCATGCTGCTACTTTATGCCACTTTAAACTCATTTAAATACTTTTATTAAAGCTGCTATTTTATCTCTTAACTACGGTATTAGCCTATTCCACTTTTACTATTTTTATTCTGCTATTTAATACTATTTTTAATGCTATTTTTATGCTGCTATTTAATATTTTTATGCTGCTATTTAATATTTTTATGCTGCTATTTAATACTATTGTTAATGCTATTTTTATGCTACTATTTAATACTATTGTTAATGCTATTTTTATGCTGCTATTTAATATTTTTATGCTGCTATTTAATACTATTTTTAATTTAATAATTTCAATTATTGTATGAAAGGTGCTATACAAATAAAGCTTATTATTATTATTATTATTATTATTATTATTATTATTATTATTATTATTATTATTATTATTATTATTATTATCATTGTGACATGATGTTGTAGGTCCAACACACCTAGTCACAAAAACGATCATGTGTTGCTTTGCCTAATGGTGACATCTTCTTTCATTCATATATGTCATAGTGCAGGTCCTCACTATTGAGACGCATTAAGTGTTTTTTTTTATTGTCAACAAATCCTATGATAAGAATAAACCAGCAATGCTTTAGAGAACTTCATACTTTCACAACTACTTTCAGACCTCCCTACCTATACGACTGAAGACGGATCTACAGTGCACACATATAGTTTCATCTTAATAACAAAAGTCTGAGTAACTTTTCCTAAACAAGTGGGCACTGTGGTTATAAACACACGTTTCTTAAACTGGGGCAAATAGTGCGTTAGTTTGGGATTATTTTTAACAGTGCGTTACTTCACATTTGGTAAACTGGTGGATATATTCAGCACCAGGATGGTGTGTGTGGGATTGACTCGCACTAAACGACAGTGGCCTCGAAGGAGTTTTTCACTCAATAATGGAATAATGTGGTTCATAAATGTTTGTAATAATAGAGATCTGTGACACAGAGGAATATTCTACTGTATATCTGGCTTTTGGTACAAATACAATACTTATAAGGAGGATAGATTCATTGTTGACTTTTTAGAATATGATAAAGAATATTAACAGATGTATCCTACACAATGTTTATTTAAATATTATGCATGTTATTAGCTGGGCAACACTTTTTTATTGAACAAACATTTCCCCAAGTTTAGCTCACTTACATAACACGTTTATTATAGCTGGAACACATTTCTCATATTAATCCATCATTCCTCATGTTGAATCTTTGAATAGTAACTTTGGTATAATCAGTGTTTGCTATAGAGTATATACAGTAATTGTGTATATAAGTACAACAACAATGGGCTGTCAAAGACCTCTGAAGCCTTCATGAAATATTGTTTTCTGTGGGCGCAGTATTGTTGAAGCTTTTATGAAGACACTGTTTAAAATTGTTCTAAGTAATAGTTACACTCTTACAGTTATTGCATATACTGTGGCATGTAAGTCTTCATCATATTGTTTCTTTATCTGTTTCTTTTTTATGTTCAGCCACGATTCTCTCTGTTGTATCAAAGTTAACAGGTTTATAAGAAGCAAGCGACTCACTTCCTACGCCACACTTGAACATAAATACACCATGTTGCACTGGGTCCTATCACCTGCCTCACTGATGCGTCTTGTTAAGCTTAGAGATGAGAAGAGAAATGGTAATGTCACATTGCAAATCAATCAGAGAAATAAGCTTCCCTGTATGTGTTACTTTTGCATATGTTAGTTGTTGTTTCAACCAATACTGCAATTCTAAATCCAGATCATTTAGCTGTGGGTATCATCCTCCCTTTGTGTGTTTTCGGGGATGTGTTGAGGTGCTGTCACAGCATTTAAATGAGCATTTTGCTTCAGCGAGAGTGAAGAGTTTTTGTCAGCCTCCACTCATCGTGGATGATTAGAGCAAAATGTCTACCCATCTTGACTGGAGATCGCCACGGCTCCAGATAACATGCCCGGTGATTGAAGGTCGCAATATTTTGAATTCTAATGGGGCTGCAAGATGAATTGCCTGAAATAGACTGTAGAATCTTCCGGCTTCCTCCTCGTGCCCCCCTTCCCTGTCCGCTGTGAAAAGAACCACTGGGAATGGCAAGGCCCGATGATCATAGAATTATTGGATGGTGATTCTAAACCCTTCAAAGAGGAGTTGCTATGGAGATCTCGCTCCAAACTGTGAAATGATTCACCTTTGAAAGGCTGGAGGGCCTGAAAGCTGAACACATCATTGTTCAGGTGGCGGTTGGTTAGGAAATTGCCGGTGCCTGTGCAATCAGCAGCACT
The DNA here is from genome assembly GCF_900634415.1 of Cottoperca gobio. Lineage (NCBI taxonomy): Eukaryota > Metazoa > Chordata > Actinopteri > Perciformes > Bovichtidae > Cottoperca > Cottoperca gobio. The sequence continues at coordinate 17,798,832 of NC_041375.1, forward strand.
ATAGTAGTTAAGGATCTAAAAAGGTTTGTTCTCTGAATGATGTGGGACAACAGCGGTGTGCATATGACGGTTCCTTTCAATCAAGACACTCTCGTGTGCCGCGGTTTAACAAAATAAACGGAATGACAGAGGTTAAGTTAATGATAAGGGGAATAAACACTGTTGTTTTCCTGGTTAATGAAAACTGGAGCCTACACTTTTTAACTGCACACATCAGGCTTTCCCCTGCATGTAGTCTTTCTTTTCAGTCAGTGATATCAAACATTTTGGAAAGATGCACCTTTAATACTCAGTTTGGTACCAGACACTGCAGTTGACAGTAGATTACATAGGAATTGGAGACACGTAGTGAGGTACAGATATTCATACTATCGAGCTATGTGATTTCACTGTGATCTACTTTGAAAGATGGGATAAAGTTGAAAACATGAGTGTTTCCCTCAAACCCACCATTTTCTGGTGTCAAACTGCTTTTTAGCAGCCAATATATTTGCCATAATTGACATACCCAAAGAAACAGCTAAATATGCCACAAACTCTGTTACAGAAGCAGCGCACTACAAATTGCTGTCAAATTCATGTATCCTAAAAATGAATGTCAAGAAGATATTTCCTGAATGAACATAAATACCTTCATGTGCATTGCCAGTGTTTCTGTGTTGGGAAGACATCCATAATGTGCTGACAGACTCATAAAATAGCTTTTACTGCTCAGAATACCAGGAGAATTGCAGCACTGAGTTTGCATGAGCATTTTAAAAGCAGCACGAGGAATGCAAGTGCTTTAGATGTGCTCGTACCCATCCTGCGTGTGAAAACATGCGCAGGAAGTGAGAAGTCTATGAATACTGTAATTTAACTGAATTATGTTGACCACATATCCTCCCAGGTAGTAACATCAGAGGAAGCAGCTCAATCAGTATTGATCTTGACTTGACTCAGATGACTGCCTTGTCTGTGTCCCTGACAGAAAAGTAATGATATAAACTAGCTTGAGCTGGTTTGAGGTGTTAAACTTGTACAAACTAGAAATAGATTGCACATTTTCTTTGTTTGTTTGTATTGAAAACTATTTTCTTAAATGTGTTACAGTGACATTATGCATGGTGAGGCTAATATTAAAAACATTAACAAAGCCACTACAATCAATTAGCTTTCTTAGATTTCTTTCCCTTTTCTAAATGTTTTTCAAATGTCAGTGCCTGGAGTTATATCTTCTCAGGCTGCACCAGCCTGCAGTGCCGCTGTAAGTCCATAATTTTGCAGAGCTTAGCCTGATCCCTAATCAGGCCATTGAACACCACTCACCCTCTAGAGACTAATCCTTTTGTTCTGTCAATAAAGGAGCACCTGTTAATAGTGTCTTCAAAACATACCCTATTTGAAATGAAGCAGTAAAATTCAAATTGTAAGACAAACCTGACTCCTGAAACCGGGCCTTTCCAACCTCTTTCTTCTTTTTTTTTGTGCGTTTTAACTGTCTTGCATGTGGCTTTTGTGTGGCGCCGAAGACTCATAAGAGCTGTCTTCACAGAGCCCTACCCAGACCCAGTTGTTAAAGGACTAATTGTGGAGATTGCCCCCTCAGATTTCTCTCCTCTCTTTCACCTCGGGCATTTGTTCTCTGGCTCTAAGCCTTGAATGGGACGGCGGAAAAGTAGATGTGAATGTTAAATTAGGCGAAATTAATTAAAGCAAATTACTTTGGAATATGTGGCAGTCAGAGGAGAGTGTCAGCTGAAGACTAAATAGTGAGCGATCAGCTGCTCCTGCTCTGTGAAAGCCTCTTTGAAATTTTGATTTATCAGCTTTTTATAAGCGATGTATAACAATAGTTAGAAACCGGTGATTACTTATTTAAGAAATAAGAAATGTGTTACGAAATGATTGTGCTTGCTCTAGGTGTTTAAACATTGTAATAAATGGACTGACATAGTCGTTTCTCATGCTTTCATTAACAGTGATTTATACCAATCATGAGAGTTTTATTAACCAAGTGAACCTGTTCTTCTTCGCTGCTCATTAATACTGTATGCTCTAAATTGAACAACAGAAATGTATTTTTCCATTTGAAACACAGTGTATCAAAACTGTACATCATACTTGTTTATAATATATGTATATTCTTGCAGCTAACAAAATGATTACCTTGCATTATATTTTCTAAATTCATGCAGACACAATAGCACATTTTCATTCCAATCAGTGATGAACAGGGAGCTGGTAAATTGGAGCAGCAAAACAATAATTCCACTGATTAGCCCCTTTCTGTGCGGCGTAAGTGAACTGTTTATACTGTGGAGTACCTCTGCAAGAGGAGAGGAACCAAAACAGCCTGATTAGGCAAAGAGTAATTGGATAAATTTATTTCACCATGAGGACAACGTACAGGATGACAGCTTGCACAAAAGTCTATAGCTTCTGTTGACTCACATGAGTAATAAGAACTCTGGCATAGGATCTTTGGTTGTCTGTCATTTCTAATGTTGAGCTTTGATGTTTAGATGTGACTGATGTGTGATGGTAAAAGCCTGTAGTTCAGTTTCATCAAGTACGTTTCCCTCCTTAATCCAGTAGAAGAACATAATTCATTATTCTGTGTGTGTGTGTAAGATCATTGGCGGGCTTAATATTAGTTCAGTTTACAATTAAGTGTCCCTGAAAACACTCAGCTGGTCTCAGAGCCAATGGTTTTTATTAAGGAATAAGACTGAGAGTCTACTGCTACGCTAGAGTCGCGTCAAGATGGTTATCCTAGATTTGCGGAAACTATCAAACTCGTGCAAAACTCGCTACCAGAAGACCTGTACTTACCTTAACCATTCGAGCTCAATGCCAAACGTTAACCGCGTCGCGAGAGTTTAGCTAATCGAGGGTTTCCATCGAGACACGACCGTTGCTCGCGACTCTGTGAGGCTGCACTTTGAGCTAAATGCTAACATGCTCACAATGACAATGCTAACCTGCTGATGTTTAGTACATCATGTTTGATATGTGTATTAGCATGCTAGTCACAGTTCATCCAATGGGGAACAGGAATGTCTACAACATTTCATGGCAACAGTTGTTGAAATATTTTAGTCCGAACTAAAGTGGAGGACTGACAGACTGATATTTACATCCTTTGAGCCATGCAGCTAAAAAAACACCCAGAGGTCGACTCAGAGGTTTCTAGTTAGTCAAAGATCCGGCTTTCTCTGTTGACGACCGGGATATTTATCTGATTAGTGGGGAGGCAGGGGATAACTTTGTCGTTCAGACTTATATGGCTGATCACTTTATATATAATGGAGCTCTGCAAAGATTTTCTTGATTCTTAGGTATGCTGTTGCCCATCATGACAACTACATTCACCAATATTTCCTCCGTGTATCTCTGCTAGAACTTGCTGAGAGACGATGTGACGTGATGAACGATGTGAATCACTTCGGTGACGTTATTATCTCACAGGGCCTCACCTGTCAACAGACCTCAAATGCTCAGGTGTCAACACATGAATATGGATTGTTTATAATGTTGTGACTCCACCATGCACATTCCAAACATAGTGCCGCTCAACATGGCAATACTTAAAGCCAAGTCCTCATTCACCTGACATCCACTTCCCTGTTGAATGAGGTGGCATTCCCATTATGCCGAACTTCACGAGTCACTGTTGATTGATTTACAATACGTGTGAAGCCATATTCCAAATAGAAATATACTAGACTTATAAAAGTACCATGTAAATGTAGCATGAGGGTTCTCCAGTGGTATAAAATATCTATTTGAATACAAGTTTGAGGTACTTGTACATTACTAACAGTTCAGAGGGAAAATATACTTTGTTCTCCACTACATTTATTTGATGGTGTTTCACACTTTGAAGTTTAACTTTAGCTTTTAAAATATGATGCACTGTTGTTAATTGAATTACCCAACATATACAATAGTTCAAGCTACAATAGTACTATGCAACATACTTGTCTACATCAGCGATAATAATGTAATATTAATAGTAATATGATATGTAATAGTATTACAGGCACAAGCGCCATCTTTCTAAATTATTTACTCCAAATACATTTAGCTAATAATGCTTACAAACCTTTACTTAGAAGTGTAACATTTCCAGCATTAAAATGTCTAAAAACAACGAGATCTGGTTACATATTTTGTTGAGTTGTGTACTTACATTATATCAAATGTTTCTAACAGCTGTCCAAACTAGAAACAGACATCGTTTGAATGAAGGTCAGCGTTGTTATCTTCCAGAAGCTGTCATCAATTGGCTTTTTATCCAATTTCAAACCACATTTCACTTTTGAGATCTTTGTCGTTTTTAACTATATATTTTACTCCAATGAAGAATTTTAGTCATCGGACATCTAGATCTTAAATTGTTTTGAGTAAGAGACCCATAGTGGCAAAACATTGCATATTGTGCGTTTAAGTGAAGCTTCATTTCATGACATTTTCAGTGAAGGACTTGTAATTGATTATTTTTATATTGCAGTGTTGCTACTTTTACTAAACTAAAAGATCTGCAGACTTCCTCCACCACTGAGGTGCTAATCATTATTTTATAAGGAATGGTATTTTAAAACAAACAGTTCAACAAATGTATGGGTTGTAAATACACTACAGTTTCCTCTGGTAATGTTGAAGGCTGTCACTCTCATGTGACAGATGTACCCCCCCCCCCCCCCCCCCGTTTGCCCCCTCCTCCTCCTTCACCCCCTCCCTCCCTCTCCCCCTCCCTCTGCTGGAGAATCAGGAGTCCTGAGAGCCACTGCTGGCTAAATGGTCTGCTTCAGAGCCTCATTACCTAATCACCAGCACAGCCAAGACGGCTAAGACGCAAATGATTAGGGAAGACTGTCATCTATCACCTATGAATGTTGACATTTTTCTCTTAAATCACACTCACTTTTGTTTATTTCTCATATTTTTTCTTTTTTACTCAATTGCTAAAAGACAGAGGGTACACAATGCATGACCATACACTCCACTTCATGTGGATTGACACACAAGCATGTTTTGCTGCACTCAAAGCCAATTTTAGTGGAACTAATTTTGACACTGTAAGCTGGTTTCTTACAGTTCTGACACTTTTCCACTGAAAAGAAAGAGTATTTTATTGTATTTGTTATGACTTTCCTGTGACTCCCACTGGGCTTTTTTTTTCATGTAGATGTTTATTTTTCCCCCATATTCTCTGCAAACAGCTAATGATTTTTTGAGGCAAAATCAAATCACTGTTTCACATTCGATCTCAAGAAGTCAATGTCATTGATTCTGTAGCTGTGATTCTGTAGCTTGTATTATATGTGTTATTGTTGCTGCTTAAAAAATAAATAATTCTATACTAATACTCTCTCTGTGTGTTTGTGTCCTATCGCTGCAGGTGCTTTTGAGGATAAGGATATCATCCATGTTGAGGGAACAGTGGACCCAGTGAGGGATATGGAGATCATCCACGAGGAGCTGAGGCTGAAGGATGAGGAGATGATCGGCCCTATTATTGACAAGCTGGAGAAGACGGCCATTAGAGGCGGTGACAAGAAACTCAAACCAGAATACGTGAGTCAATGTCCCAGCAGGCCCTTTGCGCCCCCTCACAGCACGACACAAATAATAACCCTCCCACACACATGACCAAAAAAAAAAGTATGTTTTTTTTTAATCTCCCTCCCATAGGTCTCACCCCTCCCCCTGCCCCATTCTTTTCCCTTTCTGAGATTGAAAGTGATCAGGGGTCAGGGGTTTTCTGCTGTAGAAATCATTAATAGAGAGTTACTTATTCAGCTGCTGACCCCGGGTCACAGCAATGGCTAATGAAAGTGTTTCCACACAGCTTTTTTCATCTTAAGTAATACTCAAATCATGGCACAGCTCTTGCCCGTGCTTATACACCTACAGCAGCTCAGGGAAATTGTATAAGGCCATACAGTGGGTGACACATATACCAATACCTCGCTATGAATACCGTAAATGTTTAGAATATTCTTTGACAGCGGATTCCACAGTTGTATGCGGCAAGGTGCAGGGCCAAATGCAGGGTAAGATCAGAAAAAAAATACCACATCCCTGATGTCAGATCAAAATGTATGTGGATGCACACGCATTCAGATTGTCATATTGTCATATTGTTAAGGTAATGAGGCTGAGCTGTCGATTTTAGCAATGATTTAGTTGTAAATGTCTCATGATGCCCTTCTATCCTCGGAGCAAGATGGGATGGGCTAGCACGCGAGGGTATCTGGCCTTTCACTTGGAGCGGCATGCCCAATTTCAGGCCCCGACACACCGAGGCTCTGACCACTCATTACACTAACGAGAGGGGATTTTTCACCTGCTGCAGAGGCACCGCGTTTGGTTGGTTCCCCTCAGACTAAACCCCCCCCCCCCCCTTACGAGCCAACAGCACTTCCCCACACCCCTGTAGCCACACAGACAGGAGCCATTCAGGCTAGGCAGGTGGCCGCTTACGCACATAATTGCTAACAATTTTAGGCAATGAATAAAAATGATACATTACTTGTCAAAGGTTGTGCACACGTCGGCAAGTGAAATCTATAGAAAACCTCTTTAGATGGCAAAGAATGGTGCTTATCAAAGGATGCAGCAAGCTTTTAGATGGGAGGGATTGCGTAATTGTCTCACAGGCTGCGTCTGGCATTTCACACGCTCAGCTGTGCACAGACACGTTTACATGTTTATGTAAGCATCTATATGCATAACAAGTGCATTAAGAGTACGTCTAAAAAAATGTTACAGTTTAAATGAAACAATAGGGTTTGTACTTTCTTCTGTAAAGCCTCAGTATGCTAAGAAATAAATGGGAAATTCTGTGTAGATGATGATTACTTCCATAGATTTTCCTATTTACTGAGTAATTTGCAAGACCTTTTGAAATAAGATCTAATTTCAGTTTCCTATAAGCTCTACAGGTCTTTATTTTCATGATCTGCTTTTATCCTGCTTGTAGTGGATTCACAGAATAATGTTACCATTTAGATATCTGCTTACTGTCACAATATGATGCAGGATGGTGCACCATTCACATTTATAGAGCTGGTTCAATGGACACAATAGTTTACATTAAACCTGTCCTAAAACTCCTAAATAAAATATTTTAAACATGCTTTTTCACATTTTTATATGTTTATAGTAATAACTAGTGATTTGCTATATGAATTTTTTTTTTAAATAATATGAAATTATGGAGTTATTATGATAAAACCACACAAATCTCTATGCTGCAAAATAATAAATGTAGGCAGTGTAATCAATTTCCTGTATATTGTTACTACGATACAAAGTGTAAAAATATACCTTACTACTTACTACTGCATATATTAGTATAGAATTATGCCGTATAGTGCATGCAATATTAATGTACTTCCTGCTGAAACAGGACATTTGGGAAGGAAAAACACACAATTGGATGATTAATATTGTAAACTAAAAAATATACAAATTAAAGCTGTTTTACCTGATTGGTAAGGGGGCAAAATAATGAAAAAGATCTTTCAAGTTTTATTGGTTTTAGTTTTCATACACCTACTGCTGGAGCTCTGCAACTTACTGCTGTGCTGTTCAAGAAAATAGGATTTTGTAAGGCAAAAACAACCAAATCAGAAATTTTGAATTTATTGTAAAATATTATATAATGGTTAGAATTTGTTGTCTGGATGAAAAAGTCACTGAATATTTCATTGTGAGTTTCAGCTAAATTTATATGCATGCAGTAGCGCAGGGCTCATATATATGCATTGTTATAAAGATTTAAATCCATTTTGCGTGTGCTGTGTTTACAAGAACAATGTTTCATTGCCTTTGTCCGTGTGAATCCTCAAAATCCCTATCCTTACAAAACAATAATAAGAAGCCGGCCCACCAGCGGCGCTTCATGGTGGCAGGCATATGTGTTTGACCCCTGTGGGACCTATATGCCTTTTATTAACACCTGCCTGTTAGAGGAGCGCTGCACGGTGGCTGCGAGCTGATGAGGGAAACCTGGAGCGGGTTCAGCCTGTGTCACTGGCCGTTTGCTGTTTCCATTTCACAGATGATTAATCTCTCTGTGAAGACTTGGGACGGCGCGGGCGGAGTGTATGCAGCTCTTCCTGCGCTCTCTCCCGCTGGCTGCACTCTGGCTGCCTGACTAAAAGGCCTTTAGAATTCCTGTGGAGAGAGATGTGCAGAGAGTGAATGCAGCTGGCTGGGGGTCAGTGTGTGGAGCTTTTTCTGCCATTGTGTAATTGAGGCTCTGGCAGGATTTTTTCCTCAGTTCTTTCAAAAGGGAGTATGATTGTGAAGTGCTGCAAGGGTTTGGGGAGGGAAAAGGAGGTAGGGGGAGTGTTGCAGGGGGTGGGGGAGTTTTTATATGAAGGGGGAGGTCAAGTTGACAGGAACAAAAAGAATGTGTTCCGCTAATTTCTGTGGGGCTGGATCAACAATAATAGGCTCAATTTCTTTATTACAAATTTTATAACTACCTCCCTCCCATTTTCCCACCCTTTTCCGCTTCCAGATCCTGTCAAGACCCAGTCTTGCCTGTGGTCTCAGCCCACAAGTACTTCAGTAATGAATGTGGCATACATAGCTGGAAATGCTCAATATTTTCTCCAGAAGAAACAGTGAATAATTAGTTCTGTATCTCACTAGTGCTTATTCAGTATGACTACACTCTGCAAAGTGCCTGAGGAAGGACTAATAATTCACACCTAACTAACCAAGTTCCAATTAGTTCCCCGCTCTTTCCAATTTAGTCTCCTCTCTCTATCCTTTTCATTAAACAGTCCCGATGGAATATTGATGTTCAAAACTGTGACTCTAAGCGAGACACCCCAGAAGGCATTTTGTCATGATTTAAAGGAGGGAAGGGGGTCTCGTGCATGCCATCCCTGTCAAAGCCAGGCCACTCCTGCCTGAATGCGAGCACAGCTATTGTTCATTTTGGCATCAGGATGCCATGCATTTAGGAAATAATTACCCCATACCCTGCTGGGTTTATATTCTTTTTCATCTCCTTTAATGGCTGCTTGTTCATTCTCTTTTAACCCCAAACAGGACGTTATGTGCAAAATCAAGAGCTGGGTAATGGATGAAAAGAAACACGTCCGCTACTATCACGATTGGAACGACAAGGAGGTAAGCCTTTGATGTTGCAGTCAAATTTATTAATGTGATTTATCTTGCTATTCTTTTCATCCGACCAAAAAATAAATAAAACTGCTGTTTCCTCCTCTTATGTTTTTCGTTTTTTTGTTCATCTATTGTGCAAATCACAAGTTAATATTATGTTTATCTTTTGTGGGTTGTAATTTGACATTACTTTTGTGCAAGCTAATGACATCTGGCCGTGCTGATCTAAATTTCGAGGCTTTAAAGTTGCTCCCCACAGCGCCTATACACCAGACCCTAATTTGATTTGGCTTCACTTATCTCTGTCTGTGCTGTCCTCAAAGGCTACTTTGGAAAGTTTGGATTCTCAGTACTTGCTCTGTCTGTCTCTGCACAGATCGAAGTGTTGAACAAATACTTGTTTTTGACATCCAAACCGAGGATTTACCTCGTTAACCTCTCTGAGAAAGACTTACATCAGGAAAAAGTGCTTCGAAGAAAGGCAGGAGCCGACTCATTGCGCTCATTAATCATCACCAAAGAGCTTTAGGTCTACTTATGTACGAAGTTACATTGATTTCTACTAACTTTGAATTAGCATTTCAACTATAAAAAGTGTGTGCGCATGCGTCTGAGTATGCAAGAGCTGGCGTGTGAGAAGTGTGTGTGTGTGAGTTGACCTCGCTGATCCACTGACTGCGGTCTCCTGCTGACAGAAACGGTCATATCTTTGAGAGAGGATCTGCCTGGAGGTGGCACTAAGTGTGTTCTAACACAACATCCAGCTCTGCAAACCCCCACCAGACCCTGCACTTCATTAAGCGTATACTAGCATATGGTCCCCATTTTCCATCAAGATTTGACATATCATATGGAAGGCTTTAAATAACGAAAAATAAACAAACGTGTACATTCAAAGCTAAACAAGTAATTAATGTCATCTGGAGAGAGCCAATAAATCATAAGGGTAACACTCTTTGAATATTATAGTTGGTTGTCACATGTTGTTGCACATGTTTCAGAAAGTATCACTTAACAGTCCTGGAATTCCCACGGATCACAACTGAGACTTTCTTGATGCACAGCTGATGAAAAAAAAGCTTGTAATGCTAATATACAGTGATTTGCACTTTTTCACTTTGCAGGTGCAACACTATTCACATTGTGAACTTACTGAGGATGACATTTAATGCAATCAATAAACTTCTTTGCTGTGTTTCCAGCTCTGTTCTGTCAAAAACACTTTTTATAGTAATGTTGTCAATTGTCCACAGTAAGAGCAGATCTAGAAGGCTGGTGTTAGACAGCCATTATATCTGAAAGGGCTACTTTTCCGCACTAAAGCCGTTTTGTCAATAACACCAACTTGTGGATTGTTATCGCACTTTTCCAATTGCCCTCTAGGCTTGTGGTGTCAGTTCTTACCAAATGTATTTTTAGTGTTTTGCTTGGCAGCATTGTTTTACAAGGGAAGTTGTTTACCTGTGTTGGTGAGAATGTTCCTGACACAGAAGTATGAGTGTCAGACAGAAGGAGGGGAAGAGAAGTCGTAAATCAAATGATTCATGGCATGCGTGTGCGTGTGTGTGTGTTTCAACTGTGTGAAACACAATAAATCTTAGAGTTTTTTAAACAGCCAAACATTAGTGCTCAGGTGTCCTGAGGGCACCACGATGAACAATGCTGACATCAAAGTGTCGATGTTTGACAAGTGATGAGTCACTTCCCCTGTCCAGAGAGGAGCTCACACCTGTATGGAGATGATTACAGGTAGATCTAGCTGGCCCTAATTGTACAATAAATGCTGCTCTCAGCCCTAATGGCAGCTAGTCTGCAGCAGAGACGCCAGACTGCCATTTGGCTGTCGCCATGCTCCCGTGTTTTTCCACCAGCACAGTTGAGATGATGATACGGTTAAGGACTATTCAAAGCAAACAGCAAGACAAATTGCAATCTCAGCTTTAATGTGAGGAGGAAAAGAGGGTGAATCCTAGAATGAGGCAAATAAGCCAATTTCATCTGTGTTTCTCAGGACATCCATTCAGGTCGTTTCACAGGTTCAGTTTTTTTCAAGTACGGTTTTATATTCTAGGTGTTTTGTTCAGTACATGCTGCCAATCGGGCTTTAGGTTAATGCTATCCATTATAGCAGCATGCTCCACCGAACATTATTTTATGAGTTTACTGTATGTAAGTTAATCGATTTCCTTATTACAGACATTCAATTGCAGGTTGTGGAGATACACAATTGATTATTGTCGTATAGCTTTTGTCTCACATGGGAGATTACAGCCGTTTTATCTTTTTATCAAACCGTTTGAGCCTCCAAAATCAGTCCATTGTTAGCCAAGATCATCCTGTTTGGAGTACGGAAACCACATACCAAGCTGCCCTTGTTTAGACAAGAATACACAGTATTAGCTTTAGCAAGCCATCATTAAAGGAGGGATCAGACGAGGAGCAAGGCCTCCTTTCATCCCCAGGTTCTCTGCTGGAGACAGTACATCATTTACTGTTGAGAGGAGCACATGGCTCCAATCCTATACAGTGTATGTGTATGAGAATGCGTACATGTGCATGTTTGAAGTTTGTTTCAGAGGCGACTCCATGCTCATTTGGATGCTGGCGTAATTGCGGTGTGGAGATCAAAGGATCGCTGGCCGAGTGATGTTCCAGAGGAGACTTTACCACACAGCCCTCTCCTCTGTGCAGAGGGGGCCGCCTGCTGCTCACCGCTCCCCTCTCCCCTCTAACCATGCACTGCCCCCTGCACATCCCCGCTCGTAAAAAATGATTAAGGCTGCATTTGTCATGTGTTTATGACTGAGAGGCATTGCGTGATAGGGAATGGCATCTACAAGAGTCTATCAAGAGGCTTTCTCCTCTTTCCTCGGCGTCAGTGAGCTGCCGAGAAGACTTTTCCTCTGTGCCACATACCGTAGTTTGTGTGTTAGAGAGGGTCATTAGAGCACTGTTGATGATGTGGTGGCTGCAGTCTTCCCAGTGTTAGTGTGTTTTCACTTGTCAGTTAAGTTATTGTTTATTTTACAAGTTGGTGGCCTCGCCATCTTTATCAGTCTTTATTTGTTTTAATAGGGTTTGATATCAGATAGTTATTCAATCTTCCTCAGAGAACTAAGAGCAGTCACATTTTGTAATGGTACAAAAAAGCACAGTTGAGAATACTCCAGATATGCTGAGATGTTTTTCTTTCTTTTCATTTTTTTCATTTCTTTTTTTCTTCTTTTGGACAATGTGCATTAAAGTAAATTGATGCCTCTTAAGTAGATGAGTTGACCTTTAAGGAAACTAGCGAGCGGGAGTGCCGCTACAATGAGGGTTCACCATTGCTGCTTTGTGTGTGTGTCTGTGTGTGTGTGTGTGTGTGTGTGTGTGTGTGTGTGTGTGTGTGTGTGTGTGTGTGTGTGTGTGTGTGTGTGTGTGTGTGTGTGTGTGTGTGTTGTGTCTGTGTCTGTGTCTGGGTGTCTGGGTGTCTGTGCACTATATGTAATATTCTCTTTGAACATTATTTACTTCTAAATGTGTGTTACATTAGGTACCTCTGTCTTTATGTTTTGGAAACCACAACTGAACTACTTACATACCACAGCTGCTCTTCCAGTCAGCCTTTTTAATCATCTTTTTTTTTTCTTCTGCCACAAAAGCATGAATTGATCTTTCACAATTAATTCCCCACATATTTGTCTGGCATTTTGTCATCCAGAAAATCTTATGCCATGCTTGTGCTTTCATCAGCCATGTTTGACAGCTTGTGTCTGGACAACAATAAGTGTCTCAGCACTTCAGGAGACTTGTGTTAAACAAGTCCTTGTCCCGTTTGATCTCAGCAAAATGTCATGTGAAGGTACCATTAACAAAGACACCGACTGACTCAACCCCTGTCTACTTTACCTATTATCAGTTAAAGGATATGGTTGACGGTGTTCTATATTTTTCTTATTGTCACAAAAACTCATGAAAAGACCAAAATGGTCCATAAAGCAACATTTTTATTAACTATTAAAAACATAATAAAGCTACAGCGTTGCACTGTGTGGCAGTTTCTTTTATTACAACAAACATGGGCTCTGTAGTTTATTTTTGAGTCGATCCCACATAAACCACCCTGCTGTCGTAAACACTCACTAACAGACAAAATGTGTATCAATCCGCGGCTGAAAATAGTCCCCAACATATGCACTGTGTACTCTTGAAGGGATGTTTAAGGGTTGTATAAACCCAGCGGTTTCAGGAAAATATTTATCCTTTGTTTAAAGAATGAAACTATATATTTCTGACACATTTCTACAGGTATCTTTTCTTTTTCTTTACAATAATAGAAATAAAGTATAACATCAGCATAATCCTAATCCTCTGGTGAAATGGCACTGCAGGGACTAATGTACTGAAAACATGAGGTAACATCTTTGGTGCTAAATTAAAAGAAATCCAACCGCAGTTAAAGAAGGAGAAGAAAACGTCTTTGCTGAGACTGATACTCTAGTTGGCCTGTAGGAGGAGCTTTGACAATTAAAGTAAAGGAAGCCCTGACCGGCGCTGCAGCATGTCAATTAGCTCATACCTGTCTCCCCACAAGCCTTCTCCAAACACATCATGTGGTAAATACATCCTTCATCTGCTCAGTTTTACAATTGACTTGTATTTTTTTATATGCAATTTTTGGTTTTGAAGAAGCCCAGTAATAAGTTAAACATGCATTTTCTTTTCATGTGATCCTTTTTGACAAACATCCAGTCATTTCTGAGGACACGTCAAGATTCAGAGACTGGGATGGGGGTGGATGACTCACTGAAAGTCACTGCAGTCCGCTTCAGCTACTCCAAACCATAATTCTCATAAACACAACTGAAACTTTATTGAGTGCAAAACCACTGGCTCCAGCCAAGTTTTTAGGAACTACTATCTGGGGAGTTAGAGTTCCCTTTTCAAAGCCACGAGGGAGATATATGATCACTTGCTCTTTTATTTTGTGCACAGCCGTCCACTCTCTCCTCATCCAGTGTGGGAAACACTTTCCCATGGTAAGATGTGTACCCTACTGCCCACAGTCAGTCCTAATGGATGCCTTTAGCTAACTTTCAGTGAGAGAAAACAACAGGAGAGGCTGTGTAGTAAAACTGAAACAGATGGTCCTAATAAAGTCCTGTCGGTCCAGTTAGCGTGGTTATTGACTGACCCTAGTCCAGGTAATGAAAGGACACTGTTGACATGTCACATGTCACCTCGTTGTCTTTGTTGTGTCCTGGTGGCGAAGACACAGCGCTGTTGTTGTAACTAATGAGACCCTAAACTTGAGAATAAAAGAGACATTTTCTATTCTTGTTTGTTCTTTAATGACCGTGCAAAAAATCCTTTTACTCTCCATAATCAAATACAGATTGTCACTTCTCCCTTATTTATCAGGCCAAAGCCCAAGGAAGCTAATGCTGCGTGAGTCTCTTGCAGTTCATAATATATGTAGACACCTCTGTAGCAGCACAACATCCCCGCTTTGCTTTCTTCTGAAGGCGCCCTAGGAATAGTTCCCCTGCAAAGCCAAAGTTTGGTGTTGCAGACATAAAAAGAAAATGTCTACGAGTTTCAAGTCTGTCTAATGATACATTTTGATAGCTTTGGCTTTGTCGAGCTGTGCTTTTTATTATCTTTGCGATAAGGTTAAGCCCGAACACACATGCCACAGTGAGTTGCCTGCAGCCTTGGCAGCTCTAATGAGACAAATAAATGAATTTAGTGTTGCCACATACAGCTCCTAAACGCTTATTATCAGGATTATTGTAGAACTGTTATGAATAAGTGAGGGAAAAAAAGATGCTGGTTCGGAAGGGGACATGATTGGCTGATGTTACATATGTCCTTGATTACCTTCCTTCTGCTTTTATTGTAATAAGTGGCATTCTTTGTACTCCCTAGGACAGCTAGACAGTCTGACACACGATGAGAATAAATATTGCATGTGGTAGACATTAAGTTGTCATCCGGGAGAAAAAAAAGAAGAGATGGAGAAATCCATGTGGTGTTCTTCGGCGCTACACTTTGCTTGCTCTTGTCACATTTTGATGACTCCCCCTACTCTACCCCAGCCCCCATATTTTCTCTCGCCGAGTCAACTGCCATGAATGACAGCATGGATACCCCATATAGAGAATTATTTTGAGTGATGTATAATGTACCAGAGCTTTGATAATGTCTTCTCAAAAACCATCGTAAACACAAAACCGGGGGAGATGTTGTCTTTAGGGTTTTATCTATCATGTGAAAACATTTAAAGTCACAAAATGTGTCTTTAAAAAAAATAATGGGTGTAGTTATCAAAGAAAAAGTTGTTCAAAAAAAGCTTGTTACCAGCATACCCTCGAGGTTTGTTTGAGATATGATGTGCGTTGATGCTCTTAATTAAAGCTGCTCCCATTGTGCCTGCGCTGGGTTCTGTTTCCTCCAGCCTGTGATTGCTTTGAAGGCTGAAAGAAGTTCACAATATTGAAGATAGTGTGTGTGTGTGTGTGTGTGTGTGTGTGTGTGTGTGTGTGTGTGTGTGTGTGTGTGTGTGTGTGTGTGTGTGTGTGTGTGTGTGTGTGTGTGTGTGTGCGTGCGCATGTGTGTCAGATCTCCTTCCTTCTCAGAAAATGATGTGCAATGCCTTTCCATCCGGCCATGGCCACAGGGAGCAGAGAGCGTCTGCACTCTTGTCTCTCACAAGCTTACCACTGGGAGGATGAAAAGTTTCCCACTGTGCCCCCCCCCCCCCCGACTTCCCAGCCTCAAAAGCCACCATGAGCTCATACCTCTCATATCTGTCTCCCTTCTCAGAGGAAGGAAAGAGGAGGGGGTTAGTATGCGCTATGTGTCGCAGCATCCTAACCCTCTGGGATGCTCGTCCCTACGACCGGGGACCAGCGAAACAGAGTCCCCGGGTTTATACTTGATAAGTCTGTGCCTGGCATGCAACCCAGCAGCTGCTAAGATTCGTGAAACGGCTCAGTAATACCTTGGTCTCGGTCCTGTGTGCTGAGGTGTCATTGCAGTAACACCTGGCCAGTGTTTCTAAGTTATTTAAGCCCGCCTGCCCAGATGCCATTTGCCGATCCCTTCCCCACTGACACAGGTTGGGTGTGTCAGTGATGAAGCTGTGGTGGATGCAGGTAGTGGATTACTCTTCAGGTCTGTCAGCATTTAATTGCATCTGAAAGGAGCACTCAAACTGGAGGTGATGGCCCACCTTTTACAGGCTTAACTAGCTAAGCACTCCTAATAAAGCCAGCCTGTATGAATGTATGTCAGACGCAGGCCCAGGTTATTGTCTCAGGTAGCTGCCCCTGTACTTTAGAAACTCCCATTGTTTTCCCCTCCTGAGCCATTTAAGCAGATCAAAGCTCTGACAAAGCCCAGGGAAGCCCCAGGCACGAGGAAACACAGGAATTATCCCCCCCTCAGGATTCCCACACAAAAAGACAAATAGACTAGCCCCAAAGGGTGGCCCCCTGTGGGACATCTCCATTCAGAGCCAGCCTGTTGTGGAAGCTCCAATTGTTTGTTATTTTCTTCTCTCATTTCACAATATATTGTGCTTTAAATGGGATGTATTGTAAATACAGCAGGCATCAAATCTAAAGCGTAGAATGAAATAACACGACATATTTTTCTAGGTGTACTGTAGATAAATAGGTATTTATTCATGTTGCCTTGTTTCGTTTTATCATAAACCGAAAAAATTAACAAATGCATATCTTGTTTTAGATTTGTGAAAGTATAATTATAGAACTATTTTCCTCCTTGAATCGAGAGCAGCAGGAAAAGCACAAACATGGCTTGTTCCTCAGCTTTGTTTGAGCCTTCAAGCTGGTGAATGATTAGCAGAAATAATGTCCCTGTCACCCTTAATCACATTAAAACGTGGTTAACATTTAATTTTTCCCACTTGATATGCAAAAATTTCCACTTGATTTGCAGCAAAGGCCATTGGAATTCC
Organism: Cottoperca gobio; assembly: GCF_900634415.1. Taxonomy (NCBI): domain Eukaryota; kingdom Metazoa; phylum Chordata; class Actinopteri; order Perciformes; family Bovichtidae; genus Cottoperca; species Cottoperca gobio. The sequence continues at coordinate 17,815,930 of NC_041375.1, forward strand.
ATTATAAAAAGAATAAAAATTTCAGGCATCATTTGTTCAGAGAGGGATATCAAGACCAGAAAGTGCTGAATCTTTCTATTAACCGAGCAGTGAGAGATGACACTCAGTGCTACGGAATAATGGGAGACTGACAAGACACACACACACACACACACACACACACACACACACACACACACACACACACACACACACACACACACACACACACACACACAGGATTTTCTTTTAGTGTAGCGTAGTCCTGTAAAACCCTTTTACATAACAAATATTGTACGTATTATTTCTATTATGGAAATTCACATAGAAGATTGTAATTTCTCTCTGAAAAGATGTGGATCTTAAGCAGAACATTGTACACGTTTCAGATGATGCTGTGCTCTACTCACCATAGTCTACACTGTACAGGCTACTCTATATCTTTTTATTCTATATTTTTTGCCAGGCAAACATTTGTTCACCGTACTCTTATTTCTGATCGTGTGTCTGTTGAATTGTTTGTAGTTGTTCTGTTTTTTGTCTGTTAGTATTACTTTAATGTCTTTGTTTTGTTTTTTAGTTTTGTATTGTGTGTTAGGGGACCCCCCCACTCCCCCCCCCCCCCCCCCTCAGGCTGTTTATCCTAATAAAAAATTGACAACAATAACAAAAAAGAGAGAGGATACTGATACTATGCCATTGAGCAGACTTAACTGTAAACAGTTCTTGGTGCATAGAAAAGATGATTCGCGTCAACACTCTGGAATACAGATTTACACTAGAGACGTTTATGATTTTGAATTTCATGAATGACTGAAAGATAGAAAATCTTCAGCATGTTTTACATAAACATTTCCCCAATTTACACATCCTTATACAATTTCACACAAATAATTGGAAAGGACAAAAATACAAATTGCAAAGTGGCATGAGTAGACAGCGGGGAAGTTGACAGAATCTGTTTTGGGAGCCATGTTGACGAAGCATCAAAGCTCTTAATTGACAGTGCTTTGTTTCTGGAGTTGAGGGAAGGGGGAGTTTCGTGTTCCTGTGGCAAGGTGTTTGTCTGGTCCTGTGTCACTCAGTGCAAGGACCCAGAGACCCCCGTGCTCATTTGCAGCTCACGTTCTCCGTCTCAGCTTCACATTATTAAAATCATCCCTCAGCCTTCTACCAAGAGCCTCTTTGTTACTTGGCTGGCTTGGCTCAGCTCTGTCAAGTCTTCACCAATTACAGTCTCAGGTACAATGGTCTATTCAAAGGATCACAGCCCTTGACTGGTGTGGAGAGAGTGATTTGTGAATCATTATTCAGCCGCCTGTAGAGTACGCAATACCTGAGGAATGCAAATAACGTGCCACCAAATAGACAGCTGTGCTGCTAAAAGTGACAAACTACAGCTGTTATTATCTCAGATTGGATTTTTTTTCCCCTCTTGGAGCGCCCGCCATCTCCTGTCTTCAGCTTTTCGGGCTTTGACTGTGTTTTATTTTTCTGTCCTTTATTGGTGAGACATTGGAGAATACCTCATTGCCGTGGCAGTCAAACGTCAGCTCCACATCGAACCGAAAGGGAAATATTAGGTTACGGCTCCTAATAGATGTGCATCCGAACAGACAAAGTGACATATGAGGCATTTCAAATTTACCCTGTAGTGTTATTCTATCTTGTTGGGAAAAACATCCAATCAAAGCAAAACTGTCCTCTGCCTGCGCCCGTTACCCTGTCATATATTGTATATTGATAATCATTAGGTAGGAGCAGTGATATGGTGCTGTAGGTGATAAAGCGGTGACATTGTTATTGGAATAGATGTGGTATTGAGGTGTTCGGGTCCCTCCCAGTCTTTGATTCTTATGGGCTTTAAACAGGAAACTAGGATTACAGATAATGACAGGGACCCCTTAGAATCAATCCAGCCTAGAAGCTCTGTCTGGGCCTCCGTGTGAAAATGGATTTGTGTGATGCTGTTCTTTGAGACCTGGACAATCCCAGCCTGAAAGCTTGTGGGGCTAATCTCATAATTGCCCTAACCCCCTTGTATTGTTCTGACCGAGAGTTACCATTAAGTGTGAGGATATCTTTGTCATGCATTGTCAGGTGTCCTGCTGGACTGGAACAGAAAAAAAAGAAAAAAGCTCAGGTGGTAAAGAGAAAGACAAAGACATTTATGAGTAAGGAGACACTTAGCGGTCAGGTTTTCTACTCCTTCCTGACTCTCTGGTGCATGTTTAGATAAACTCTATTTGTCTGTTTATAGTCAAACTTTATGCAAAAGCTTAGTGTGTGGAAAGTAACTAAGTACATGTACTATTTACAGTCCTTAAGTACAATTCTGAGGTACTTTATATTTCTCCTCCAAGTGTGAAATGTTGGACTACATTTATTTTACAGCTACAGTTACTTCGATGTTATTTTTCATACAAAATATATGATCAGCTTCTAAAAGATGATACATTGTCCTCTTACAAGTCCATTTAATTTCTCTTGAAGTCCTTTAAATCTTATTTATTATACACCAGTGAAGGCAGAATAGTCCAATCTGTTTTCAATACAAACTAATTTTTCATTTTTTCAAATATGCATTGATCTTGTTGTGTCTTGTTTCAACTAGAAACACTTGTTTCTTCAGAAAGCTAATTTAAAACAGGCTGAAATATTTTTTGAATGCACATTTAAGGGTCCGTCCTGCATAATGAGTATAATGTTATACTTAAAGTATATTTTTCTGTACTTATTTTAAATTCAGGGCTTGTAAAGAAGTGACTTTTTTTTTTTAAATCTGTGGATCAATGCTCTTTTGTATGAGCACATGTCAAGTCAAAATGTTTAGTTGGAAGTCAAACTGTCTGAAAGAAATGTCACATTTGTGGTGCAGTCTCCGGCAAACACTCGTATCTTCTGCTGCTCTCATAAATATGCGTACACCAGCGGATAACAAATACTTTCATGGATATCAAATCCTCCAACTGGTTTTTTGGCTGCTGATTTTTTACCGGGTTGGTGAAAAGGATTGGGTGGACAGTCGTGACCCCGGAGCCTTGGTCATCCTCTTCATCGGCAGCCTGGAGAGCCAGCTACAGGACAAGAGTGAAGAGGAGCAGCAGAAGCATTGCACAGAGCACAAGACGCAGAGGTTAATTAGCATTCAGTCTCCCCACACTTTATTATCAGCTGTGTCCTCCATGCACTCCTTTAATTGCATGTGCTGATAGAATAATAAATGGCAGAGTAATTACCATTATAAAGCAAAGGATCCCTCTTCTTACTGAACAACTCAGTCAAAGGGTTTTCCTCTAAATTAAGTTTTTAACTGTCATCTGTCATCTGTAGGTATAATTATTACTTGGGCATTTTGGGTTTATTGTTCTCGTGTGAAAACCTCTATGGAGAGAAAAATTGTGACAGCGGAGGTTTTTTTTTTCTCTTGGTGCAGAATGAGGCACCGGGTTGAATTCTTAAAAATGCTAAATGAGTCTACAAGCTTTCTAATTAATCAAAGAAACCATTGGAGAGTTGAATGTCTTATGTGAAACGAAGTGACCCATCTTATTCACTTAATGAGTTTATACTGGAATGAATGGGGCCTTGCCACTGAAGTGAACTTTGTCTAGGCATCGGTGGCAATAAATATTACTTAAACAGTTCAGACCCCTCCATTTAAACTGGAATTTCTCTCCACCAGTGCCCTGATCATCAAGGCAGGCTACGCAGCTCTGCTGCTGGAGTACTTCTTCACTGCTGGACCAGATGAGGTCCGTGCATGGACCATTCGGGCAAGAGCCAGCTGCCTGCTGTGCACATACATATGAGCGTGAGGGTGATACACGCACACATACACACAAACGAATACACACAGTGTCCCACGTTCCACCCTGCTGGCACCCTCACTGATATCACACACTTTCAACTTTGTCATGGTTGTGCTTTAGCTAGTCATTACAGGCCAAGGATAACTTCAATTACTGGTGAGCTGCTGAACAGTGAAAGTGGGGGCTACATTGATTGAGGAGGGCAACAATTGATTTTGCCCATTACGTCCATGAGAATGTTTCCATCCTGTGCAGATCTGCCTGCCCTCCTCCTGCCGCTGGAGATAAGGAGCCTGTGCATTGTGCCTGCCTAATCTGTGTGACGGAGGTTGTCTGTGCCAAAATTGATGTCGCTTTTCATCCGACTGTTTGTGGGCCTTGCAGGGGGCTCCTCCTCCCTGTGTGTCTCAGTTTACTGAGCCCGGCCCGCCAAGAGCTTTGTGCAATGGGATCGCAGGATTTACATCAATACAGATGTTGGCTTTGCGTGCTGGTATTGTGTAAGAATTCTTGAGAAAATACAATGATTGAGAGCAGATATAAAAAAAGGATTTTTCCTGGTCAAGAGTTCTGAGTTCATGTAGGTGGTTTATATTGAACCCGTTTTAGATAAACCTTTTCAAAAAACTAAAGATTTGGGTTTAATTCTGTCATATTTAATCAAATCTATTCTTCCACCACATCCGATATTTCAATGGACTTCAAATTTAATTCAAACTTTTTCATTTCAATTCCGTAAACAGAACTTTGACGACCATTTTCAAAAGCATTGCAATTTTCCACAATGACATCGATTCAAAGAACTTGTCAGCAAGGCTTTGTTCCCTGAATGTGAGCTTCTTCCGTTTTCACGTTTGAATGGAAAATAATCAGGAAATTGTTTTTTGTTGTTGTTTTTGTTGACTAGGCTACAAATGATGTTTATTTGGAAGCAGTAATGGATAACAAGATATTTCAATTTATATTCAATGATAAAATAAACCTGTTAAACTTACACAATCAATAAAATATACATAATTATCTCACCAATTTAAGCACATACACAAACATTTCATGATGTTCTTTAAATGGCATTTTTCAAATGTTTTAGCTTAGCTGTGCTGATTTTAGTACCAACTGAAATAAATGGCATAAGAAGTGAAATAGCATCCAGGCACTGATCTTGTGTGTGTTGCCAACGATTCACCGCTACAACATGCATGCTAAATTATTTCATTTCATTTTCCTGAAGCCCAATATAGATTAATGTACGCAGGAACCTCAAATTCGAGGAGAACACGGCGGAACAACACTAGCTGCAATATGAGCACAGGTCAAAAATGTTGTTTTTTTCGCCCTATAAATCCCTTTGATGTGTGTTAAACTGTATTTATGGCTTAACCAGTTATCTCAAAGGAGGACGTCTCCAGTCTTGTGGTGTTAGACGGTCAAAATGCAAATAACAGATTCTCTATGTTGTCAAATGTGCCCATGACTCCAAACTGTTTCAGGTTTACGGTCAGAATATGCACTGGAAATACAAAAAGCCAACACAGCATCTGATATTTTGGTGTTATGTTCACAAAATGTAAGAAAGTACAGACTCAGTCACTCATACTTAAAAGAGAAAACGAGAGAAAGGATGCCCCATGCTGATACTTTACACAAATAACCACATTTTGATCAGAAATGCACATTTTACTACTACAATCATTGTGTGTATTCTTTTGCCACTGACTGGATCAGACAATTAGTTTAGTGCTGCACTTCACATGAATATCAAACGTCCATGTAACTAAATGTCACCTTCAATAATAATAATATTAGGTGTATTAATTTCAAACTACATGAAACATGTCCACACAAGTCTGTAAACAGTCCTCTCAGACTGTGTAGATGCCAGAGGGAAAGGTGAGCTCACTCTTTCTTTTTTTTTACACAGGACACATTACATTTTAGTGAGATGACATCACCGGGTTTAGGCGCACACTCGTCTCAGCATGACTGATGTCCTCACTATATACAAAAAAAGTTCACACACTTCAAAGGCATCCTCAAAAACACGCTTGTCCTCGTTGCCATAAATGATTACAGCCAGCCTTGATTGTGTGTGAGGGGCATTTAGTCAGGTAAGCATCAGTGAGTAACTATATTAAGCCGATACATCTTGCATTGTAAAAACTACACTCAGTAATGTCGTGTTCCTAAGTCCTTTAACATGCTTTATTAGGCAGCCTCGAGGTGACCATTATCTATCAGCCTGCTCTGCATAGCTCTTAACTAGGACAATGTGGATCTCTTGTAATGCTCCGTATGAAAAAAATCCTTCCCTTAATCTATTTTTCTCCAGATAGACAAACCTTGATGCTGATTAATGGAAGTTAAACTCACAAGCACTCTGTCAATGAGATTGCAAAGAGATGGTAATGTATTAGAGTCATTAAATACGCATCATTCTTTTGGCATGAAATATGTTGACCCCAACCTGATTATATACATAATTAAAACTGCTCAACAGTTCTTGAGCACAGAGCTGCAGAGCAGAGAGAGAGCGAGCAGGTCGACAGGCAGGAGTCATAATGATACACAGCAGCCACGTCACTTATTTGGGTCATTTGTCATTTACGCCTTGCATTATTTCAGTGCATATAAATTGCACATTTCATCAGTCACCGGTTGTGTCTTAAAGAGTTTTAAAGAGGATTCAAGGTACAAAGAATTTATAAAACCTATTCAATTCTTGTTTTTGTGTTTTGTAAATTGATTTAACTTTAGGGGCAGCTCTAAATATAGGTTTTGAGGATAAAATCATTATTTAAATTAAATTTAAATACATTAAAAAAAACATCTTCACAGTAGCCCTGCATCTACTACAGTAACATATTATTTGAAGGTTTGAAATGAATTTGACTTACCAAAGTCAAACCAAAAATAGTCAGGCATAATGCAGTGAGGCCTATACCACCCTGGCCTCTCACTGCAACACTGGGTCTTCTTGCTGTCATGACTAGAGAGCATAGCAGAGACCCACAATGAGTTGAGATTGCTTGGACAGAAATCAATACCAACATGGAATGGGAATCAGAAGGCATTGATAGCAGTGCTGGGTCCTTATCGGTGTCCAGGCTGCCCGAGCAGGGCACAGCCGAGTGGAAAGCTATCCAGAAATCAGGGCTGAGGCAAGAATACCCCCGACTGAAAACACCCCCGAGTGATGCTCGCCACAGTATCACTCTATCAAACACAATGTCGCTCGCATGCTGTAATCCATCTTCTCCAAAACAATTCATTTGTCCTCTCTTTTCCTTCCTTGTGACAGAAAGGAACTAAGGCTCCACAGGCTGCGGGGAAGATCCACACAGACTTTGAGAAGGGCTTCATTATGGCGGAAGTAATGAAATTCCGGGATTTTAAAGAGGAAGGCAGCGAGAACACTGTCAAGGTGAGCAGTCAGGGTACCAGAGGAGATGAGGGGAAGTCTCCTGTGATCAGTGGAGCTGACAGTCACCACACAGCTCCTACTGCAAACTGCTCTTCACCTTTACTCAGGGGAAGAAATTACTGCACACACTCCAGCACCACTCCTGACAAGCCAACTGATTCTGGCTCTAAACACTGCCATTCTGCTCCAGCTGTGCATATCTTTATCACAATGTGTCTTAACTGGCTGATGGCAGCTCTTGCTCGTGGCTCAGCACAGTCGCTCGGAGGCAGCACTTCGTTACCTCACCGGGCATTTATCAGATCTATAGAGTGCGCTGTTAGCTTAGAGCTCTCTGTTGCCAAATCCCCAAGCCACCGTAGGCATGTGACAGTGATAGAAAGCGGCAAGTTAAATAAAGTGTGAAATTCCTCAAATAAGGACTGTTTCATGGATGGGTAGCGCAGAAATGTGACTTGCATATCTTATTTTTATGTTGGCCTGTGTTTGTTTTTCTTAACCTTTTTTAATGCGCTGTGCTGTGTTCATGTGCACACTCCAGTCAAATGTAATAACGCATTTCATGTTGAATATGTGAAGACAATAACTGGGCAGAAGGTACTTTGCAAAATGTTTCTTCCTTCTACAAATGTTGTTTTGAGGTTTGGCATTCATTTCATTTCATTTTGTAAAACTGTAATTTGGTAATTGAAGGTACAGAGTTAATAATCCGTTAATCAACGCTGTCGGAGGCCTTTCATATCAAAGATGCTCTTTTTTTTTAATAGTTTATTTTCTGTACAGACACATTTAAAAATTGAATTCTCAGTTGATTAAATGAAAGCAGAAGTGACTTAAACCTTGTTATGTGTGACATTTGTGAGCAGCAGCTGTAAGCCATGCTGTTACAATCCCACTATCACCCCCATCAACTCCATGTGCCCACTTACAGACTCAACTAATGTAATTATGGTGACACACAGGGACCTGCAGTGGGGACCAGTGTGGAGACGAGGCACTGTGAAAACAACAAAAAAAAAAAGGCTTGAATAGTAAGGAGATTTAAATAAGTATTTAGAATTTAATGCAGCGGCAGTTTATTGTCCACACCCATCATAAGCTGCAAACAGAGGGCGAAACGTGTGGGTCTCTGGGGAGTTCCACCATTGTTATCTGAGGTTCAGATCTGAGTGTTAGGTCCTTACTGCATGCTCTCTTACTAATCCTTTTCTGGGCCTCATAAGAACATGGAGCGTTTCTGACTGTGGCATTAAAGTCTGTGCTATTTAATGCCAGTTGTGGGAATAGGCTGTCTGAATAGGGCCAGTGTACGGGGATATCACATTATTAGTAATCATATCTGCTTAAGCCAAGCTTGCTGCTCCAGATGGCTGCTTTCAAGTGCAAATGAACCAGTTAGACGTGTCTGGTTTAATACATACTCAGGAATCACAGATAGCCATTGATTTTTTTCCCTGTCTCCCTCTCCATGTTTCTGGTGGTATTGAGCTTGGATTAAATGGTCTCCTGAGCCTTTAAAGGGACATTGATTCTTCTAATTAATTGTGCGCTGTGCAGAACCAGAATGCATAAACCTGTCCGTATTAGCACTTCAAGTCAATTATTTTTGAGTTTGCCGGGAAGGAGAACAAACACTTACTGTATACAAAAGAAATGTTAGAACTTATTTTGTTTCCTTGAGAAGTTTGATAGTGCTGTAATCAAAGACTTATTAACATTTTGTGCTTGTGCACATGAAACTGAAATGGGCAGAAGAGAGGATTATTCACTCAGTGGGAATTCAGGCCCCCCTTGAACAAAACGTGTGTGTGTGTGTGTGTGTGTGTGTGTGTGTGTGTGTGTGTGTGTGTGTGTGTGTGTGTGTGTGTGTGTGTGTGAGTGAGTGAGTGAGTGAGTGAGAGAGAGAGAGAGGGGGGGGGGGAGATATGACATTTGCAATTAATTTGAGTAAAGTTATTTTAGGGAATAAAATAGATTGGATACTAATCCTGAACTGTTATTTTTTACAATGTACACTGTTATTATGTTCTCTATTGTTAATTGGTTTTTTTCTTTGTAATCTTACAGGCAGCAGGAAAATACAGACAACAGTGAAGAAACTATGTTGTCGAAGATGGAGACGTCATCTTTTTCAAGTTCAACACATCAAATCAACAAAAGAAAAAAGTGACACAAGAACAATCTGTTTGTTTACATAACTCACTGTGCTTGTGTTTGGCCTGATACCCACTGCCACACTCTCACTTTCTGTAGGATCAAATCCCCCCTCTGATCCAAAGCACAGGTTCAGTAAACTCTGACAGCTTTGCTATTTAAGATCAGGATCGGCCCCCACTCCAAATTGTAGCAGCATTTGAAGGAGCATATTACTCTCCAGATACCTCATTAATCTCCATCACTGGTGCCAGCACTGACACAGCTGACAGTGGGGACAATGCCACCTGCTCTTCTCCCCCTTCTGCAGATAATGCATGTTTTACAGTAGCCCAGATGTCTACACTCAATAAAACATTTGACAAAACCAGTCTGTGTGTGTTTTGGGATGTCTGTATTGAGTGGGAAGCTGCATGGGGATGGTGATAGCGGTCCTGCCGACCACTGATTAGAGAATTAAAAGACACAGCTGACATTGACTGTAGCAGAGAAGGGACAATTATAATGAAATCTGTTAAGTGATGCTGATTTGAGAAGGGCACATGCAGGATTCAGGTGTTTCGGCCAAAAGAACTGGTCACTTTAAATGATTGTTTGTAAAGTGATTAAGTTAACCTTTCATTTACAGTTTTCATTTAATTTATGATTGATGAATAGGTGTGTCCTCTCTTTCACTGTCCCTGCAGTAAATCTGCTACAATCCTCAAAAAAAAGAAGCATCTTTGTTATGTTTCTTTCTCCTGTCCCTGAACAATCAAGACAAACACACACCTTCAAATAAATAAAAGAAAATATTCATTCCAACCATATGTTCACACAAGAAATCCCCATTTTATGATATTCTGTATAGTATTAAAATAGAGGTTGACACAATCCACGACCAGAAAACGATTCCTGTTGTCTGAAGTAGTGTTTTTCTCGCCCCTATACTTTGTGTGTAAGTGTTTGTGAAGCGTTTATGCTGATGGAATTGTATGGCTGCAGCCGCAGTGCTCCAAAGTAAGATTGTATTCTCTGTGGGAGTCCGAACAAAGAGCTCTAGATCAACAGTGCTTTGGTGAATATCTTGTAACCATTAAGACTGCAGAGAACAAAATGGCCTTTTGATGGGAACAAAAAGATTGAATAAAAATGGTCATTTTACAGAGATAGTATTGCATATCCAAGTTTTGAGAAGGAGCCGAGCCTGTGCTAGCACTACAAAGCACAGTGTTTGTCATAGAAATAAGATGGATTATAGTCTTTACGGTTTGAGATCAGTGGCAAAATATAGGATAGTGTTTATTGTGGTTAGATTGAATGAAAGACGGATGACAACATGTGTATAAAATAACATTAAGCTTACTTTGCTTGCTAGCTTTAGCATTAACCACCGATTTTAATGACATAAAGATATTTCATGCAGCAGACCAACATTTACCGCTCTCAAACACGGTCCTCTACACAACAACAGGCTGTTTTCAGCTCACTGTTTTCTAAGTGAAACCATACAGATCCTCTGGAGAGCACAATGAGAGCTTGAGACAAAACTGTTTTTGCATTCCTCTCGGGGTGGTGGTGGTGTTGGCCAACCTAAACCCAACACAGAAGATTATTCATCTACTGTAGTTTTGAGGCTTCGGGGACTGACGAGTTGTTCCCAGTGGTCTGGGTCGTGGAATATTTTGTTTTTCATGAAGTGACAATAAATCTTCTCGGAGCGAGTAATAAAGCTATTTAGAATCATACAGATGTTGTACAGGAACAAAAACACCACAACAAAGTCTCCCGTTTAATTAATGAATTCTAAACTCATTGGGTGTCCTTTGTGTCCTGACACCGTGAAGCACATTTTCAAAGTATTAACGCAAACATATGCAGCAGTTATTATGTACATGAACATTATGAGGTCACGTAGGTGGATTGTTAAAGAAGTCTAACTGGTATGACCTCTGAGTAATATAAACAAGATCAGAAATGTGACAGATTCTCAGTTGGTACAAATGTTCTGTCAGCACCATCAATCAAGCGGTGCCACTCTGCCCCGAGGCAAACCACACTGGCATCAAACCAAGAAGGGCACAGAGTGCAAAGCTCACTTTCAAACACACACCCATGGAAAACAGACCACAGCCTGCTGCTGTAAATCACATGCACACCAAAGAGCTTTGAAGAATAAAAAAAAAAGAGGAATGTATGAGTTATAACAAATAAACATATAAATAATTTCGCCATTTTTTTTTAGAGCAGTTACAACGCACAAGGGATTGTGTTGGGACATTCAATGGTCATTGTAAACGCTTTGTATCATATCATTACAGAGAGGAAATGATCTCTATTTCAGATGACAATAAAAGTGTTGCCATGTTGTAATTATTGCTATTGTGTGACGCCAATGTCTGACACATGCAGTATGTTGTACACAGAACAAACATGAAATCAATATAGAATCAGGATTTGACTAAATTAACACTTCATGTTCATTTATGAGACTTTATGCAATAATTGACTCTCATTGTATTGTTGTACTATCCAGACACAACTTAGATTTATTCTGTCAGATTGATAAAACATTGCCAGTATAATGTTTTGATAAAAGCCATAAATAAATATAAAACAGCTCAGAGTCTCAGAGAGAAGTGTTTAAATCATAATCTAAGATTCAAGACAAATTTAGTTTTTAAGTTGCATCTGTATTCCTTATTGTATGTGTCTGAGAAAATGACTTTATTTGTATTTTATTTCTCATGGATAGAGCATATTAATAAACATTAGTGTAAATATGCCAGCATTAGCGAGGAAGCTAGTTTCCATCCGTAGCCCCTGGCCAGGTGTGAAGTTAGCAGCCTCAAATTAGCCTTAAATTAGGAAACAAGTTTAAAACAGTACTCATGATGTAAGACACATGAAATGTTTTTTAATGGTCACCTGTGCGACAAGTTAAGTCTTTTAATTTTGCACACAAAATGCAGAAACATATAATTTAAGCATTCAAATAATTATTTCTAAATGTCTCTTCCCTTATGCCATCATACTCATGCACAATCAAATCAGCCATGTGATGTGCAAAAACAACTCCTGTGCAATATCACTACCCCCATTAATCGTTCTGTGTTGTACAGATACATTTGCTGCAAGTCAAATGCATAAATTCTACCCTTACAAAGATTTTAAATTTCAGTTTTTGTTTCAGGACTGCATTATATTGAGAGGTGTTTCTAATTTGTTTGGCCTCCCTATTTTCGAACACGAAGAGATATTGGAAACACCTCTAACCATGACCTCAATGCTAAAACATATCATTTAATTAATCCAAAAATAAACACATTATAAGGCGTCATAAAAGTAGATTACATTAGACTGTAGTGTAAACATACTTCTCAACAGACAAACATCGTCCTCTTATGTAAATACACTTATTATATACCATATTTATTCCGTGTTCTTTGCACTGCCATGCTTGTACTGCACATTACCAACCAGACCTCAACCACTGTTTGTTGTCGTGTTTCTCAGCAACAATTATTCTATACATAGATACTGTATGCTTGTTATGTATATAGATATATCTGTTTTCACACCTCTTACCTGTACAGTAAAACCTATATCTTTATCGGTTTATCTTTGCTTAACCTTGTTGTCTTTGTTTATTTAATTCCTTGTACGTGTCAAGAAAGTTGACATGAACATGCTGATACTAAATGCATAATGGGAAGTGCATCCACATGTTACATGCCACATTAAAAATGTACATAAAAACCTTTCGTGCAAACCTTACTTGCTATGCATAACAGTTCAATTCTCTGTTCCTCGGACAAAGAACGGTGTCATTGTTTCTGTCTCAGGTGCTTCAGAGTAATAGTCGATAACACACATTTGATATTCCAACCACATTTCTCCGTGCTGCACCAGTTTCAATTCTCTCTCTCGGGTCCTATTTACAGTGTCTCACAAGGTGCCTCCAGCAGGGCAGTTTCTCTCTGTGGGGTCACTCTCTCTTGGACTGGCCTTCATGAAAACAACTGTCAATATGTTAATATGAAACACTCAGAGCCATGTGGACTCACTCTGCTACTCCTCTTAACCTTGAAATGTGTGCCCTGTGACACAACAACAACGTACACTCCTAGAATAAAGGGATTGATTACTATTTCTAATCCATTTATTATGTGAAGATTTGTTAAAAAAATATATATTATTGCATTTTCCCCACAACAATACTAAAGGAATGCTTGGTCTCTGCAGTGAGAAGGTCATTGATGCTGATATTTACAGTTATATCTATCACACGGAATCCTTATAGATGTGCTGAAACTCCCACTGAGAAATTGCTCCACAGACTTCACAGATTCCTCTCATGAGGTGAATACAAGGTTTGTCAATACAATGTTATTTCCTTTGTTTGCAGCTCGAGCTGGAGACAACACTCACAGGTCTGAAGACAAACACTACGGCACTTATAAGTCTTGTCTCTCGGCCACTGCATCCACCGGGGTGTTGCATTTGAGCTGCTTTTAGGATATTTGACTTTTCCCTTTAACTTGGAGGTCTTTGTAGAAATTGTTGATACGTTTCCAAGGACTCCAGGAGTAAGACAGACACAGCTGCAAGGTTTTTCTAAAGCTGTTTCCATTGGCCTGTGTTTACCTGACACTTGGATTGACAGCAGAGTGATTGGAAATATCCACCATTCACTGCAGTGAGCTCCTGAGTGCACGGAAAGTGCTTTTGTAGTCTGGCTGTAATGGGCCAAGTTTGAATTGAAGGTTGAGAGAAATAGCCTCACTGTGGTCGCGCACTGTGAGGAACTGACACACCACAAATAATACTCAGAAGTGGGGTCCTGATAGCATCACAGGCACAGAGCAGGTACAATAGCAAGCAGGCTCTCATTTCAATGCACTTTCACAATGTTGCTCTGTGCGCAATCAGATGAAGTGGAAAATCCGGTCAAATACAAACTCAGATTGTGTCTCGATTGTGTTCCTTTTTGTCCTAAGGAATCAACACGCATCTTCAAACTCAACTGCTAATCACTTTCTTATTCAGGTAAGAAAGTGCCACTGATAGATCAGAAACACATGAGAGCTAACCTTCCATGACACATGGCATCATTCAGATTCATCAGAGTCAGAATTCCGTGCATCAGTGCCTTAAATGTATTAAAACTGTTTTGTAAACTTTAAAATAGAGATACACTGATCTAAGCTGCCATGACTTGATCATCATATATTTTTTTATTTGTCAATGTCATTGTAAAATTCAGGGTTTCCTCCATCAGTCATGTTCATTCAGTCACGCCCGGTCACTGGCTCAGTTTTTAGAGCCACAGCAGCCTTATGTTCCTCTACATATATTGTAAAACAAAAATGGCAATACGCGCTACGCAGTGAGGTATAAAGATTTTGAAGTTGGGATAAGGCGGCACTGGTATTGGATCTATGTGTATTGTGGAATTAAATCAGAAAAAGTATTAATCTGCTTGGAATTTAGACTGTTTTCATGTTCAATTACAACACGCGATAAAAGGAGTTATAATAAATACTTAAATTCCTCAAAACCATTGTGTGACCATCTGAGGCTGTTCGCAACATTTTATAGATCAATATCGCAGCTCTTTTAAAAGTGCATTTTAAAGACCTATATAAATTCAAATATGTTGTGTAAATTGTAGCGATGCATAAAGAAATGGGCTCAGATGAAGTGGTATTTACTGGGGGTAAGTTGTGATGTGACAAGCTGGCAGGCCATTTAGTGACCGGTGATTGCTCCTGAGCTTTAGTTAGGATGAGTTAAAGTATACAAAGACAACTTTCCAAATTCCTCCTAGTGTTTCCAAGTGGTATTATCGTTTTTTGCCGCTGTTACAAAGACAATGACATCGCTTTCCGTTTTTCTCAGAGTCTAACATCTGCCAGCACTCAAGTGACTTTGGTTGTTCTCACCCTCAGCCATTTTCATTGGGGATAGTAACTTGCAAAGAACTTACATTAACACACTTTGGACACTGGAGATAGGTACTAATAGCTAACAGGGAAAACAAAGGTGCAATCCTCTTCCTGTTTTGGTTGTGCGAGGGTTGACGCACTTCCTTTGAGTTGAAAAAGCATTGAGCGTTAATTTACAAAGAGATCGTACTCAGTGGCATACATAATTGCATAGTGAAAACAATGTAAATGCCTATGGTGTCTTTATTCTATTGCCTTTACATTGTGCAATCAATATTTACTTCATCATGATAAGTTAAAGCAAAAAAACTGAAAAAAGAAAATTCAATGCAGAAGATGAATCCCATGTATCTGGCAAATAATGTGATTGCACTTCTGTTTTTATCTTATATGTACTTTATGGCTTCTGATTGCTATTTGGCACTATGTTACAAGTTAGTTTATATAAGCAGTTGTCTGACTTGTAACAACAATTAAAGTAAACAATGTAACTACAATCCTCACTACTATAACGCTACTATCAATACTACTGTAAAACTCAACATGTATAATAAACAGGAAAAGAATCCAACAAAGGATGATTGACATGTCGACTGACAAATACCAACACGCTGTGCAAAACGAGTAACCAATCACCTTTATGAAGGACGGCGGGATTTCCTGTCTGTGACGCAAGCGCTCCCAGTCAACATTGGAGGCCCCACCCTTTGTGTTACCTACCGCCCGTCAATCAAAATAGAAAAAATTCTGACAGTTATCACCTATTTCTACGCGTATACAATCTATTTAATTTGCTGAACATGTCCGGTGGCTTGTGACTATCAGGACTCTCCGTTTCACGACAAGTCACGTAATGACTGGTATGTAATATCTATCTTATTCTTCATCCACGTAAGCTAGCAAGCTACCACAGGCATCCTCTGGCTAAATTAGCTCGCTAGCAAGCTAGCAGGGATGCTTGTTGGTGATATTGCTAATCACCGACAGCTAACTTAGCAGTAGTAGCTAACGCTGCGTTCGTTAGCTAAGCTAACGGTGTTAGCTAGTTTAGGACACATCACTAGTGAGATCTCCGTAAACTAAGTATTGCTACATCGCTGTTTTCTTTATTGAGTGTGGTGCAGTTGGTAGTGGAGGTTGTGATTGTATTGTTTACCGGCGTTACAATAACGTAACGGATATTAGCTAACGTTAGCCTTCTAGTTATCAGGCTTGTTTAGCTAGTGTTAGCTTCGGCTGTTCCCACTCTTAGCTATATGCTTTTTACTACACAGCCCCAGGACAGCGGATGAAACCAGAAGATATGGCTGCATTGGACGTGGACAGCAGTCAAATTGACTTTCTGCAGCAGGAGCAAGGCAGGGGCAATCAGGTAAGGTTTCCCACTCGGGATTATGTCTCTCATTATACGTCGTCGCTGCGTTTCGAGAAACTGAGTTTACCTTACTTACCGAAGTTCACACAAACTTGGAGGGGGGTATTGTACCCTCATGTGAATCTCTCAGGCAACACTTTCTCTCAGGCAGTTTACAAATCCCGCCTCCTTAGCTAGGATTGAAGTGACAGGCTGTTACCTCCAGTCAGACCTACACATTACCTGTGTGCTATAATACGTGCTGCCTGGGGGGCAAGAAAGTCCTTTAAACTCCCAACTTCAGACTTTGCTCTTTGGCAATGAATCATACTTTTCATGTGGCCCAGACTAATGGACACCCACTTTCTTCCTTTTTTAAAATGTACCTGTTGTGGGAAGGACACTCAGCCATCATCACCCCTCAACCTGCTAGCAACCACCTGCACTAAGGTTGGGTCACCGTCTTCAGAGGTGGACAGAGGTGTTGCCGCTGATGTGGTAAGTCAGCACCTCTGCTCGATCCCACTCAGCAGAAGTCAAGCCCTCAGTCACAGATGAGCAACATTGGTGGGAGTGCTTTCATTGGATTATGGCCTCTGCATTTTCACATAAAAAAGGGAGGATATCTCATTGCTACAAGCTGAAGGTTTTTACCAGTTAAACTACTGAAACACTCGTATCGTTCTGGTCATGTGACTACATTGACTGGTGCCCCTATATTACCTTCCATATTTGATGTAGTTTACGCAGCTGGCAATTCATTTCATTGCTTCAAGCTTAATTTCTAATGTGCTCTGATAAAACAGCAACATCAGCACATGAGCATTAGGGAATGAAAGAAGCTCTTTAACAACTCAAGATAGGATAATGTAGGGATGATGTATGACTGTTTCTGTTGTGACATTTGTTTTTGCATTTGTGATAAAAGAGGAGATTGCTTATCAGCAACCGCATGAGTAGCCTGTATATTTTTGATGGCGATCAAAGAGTCAGCTGAAACGAGATTTTATTATTAGACTATTATTTGGATCTAAATGTATACATGTTATGACATGAAACACTTTTGCCAATATGCTGTATGTTGCTAAAATTGTAATTATAAAAATAATAAAATAAAATGTTATTTCTGTGATGAGTTTTAATAAGTTAACGCTTACACGCAAAACAGAATACTGTTGACAACTGCATCAAGACTACACAGTTAAGTGTAGCAGGAATGAGGATTTCTGGGTCAAGAGTAACAAACACATTGCACTGCAGCAGCAGCAACAACAACAGCGTATGTATTCAGGAAGTGGTTCAGATGATTGATTGTGGCAGGTTATGTAACGCAACATAAAACTATATCGATATAAACGGTAATGTCTCATCCTATTTCTCGTTAAAAAATATATCAATGTACCTTTTTAAAAAGTCAATATAACGCCCAACTCTTTATTTGTCGTAATTTATAATAAATCCATGCTTAAGATTGTTAGGCTAATTAACAACGGGTGCCTAATCTTTTTTTTTAATGTCAATCATTTCTTTTCTCAGACATCAGATCTATCTACGCAGCTTACTGGGACTGATAAATGGGAAGTCTTAACCCCAACAACAGCAGCAAAGGATGAATCTGGAATGATACAGATTCAAAGTCAAGGAATATTAACATCGAACGGACAGTATGTTCTTCCTTTTCAGAACTTACACAGTCAGCCAATCTTTGTGACTTCGGGAACGGACGCTTCCTCCGCCAACTCAGTGCCTAACATTCAGTACCAAGTTATTCCTCAGATTCAGACAGCAGATGGACAGCTGAGCTTCTCCACTTCCGGCGTGGAAGGAGCGACTCTGACTCAGGATGCCACGGGACAGATTCAGATCTTGCCTGACGGTAGCCAGAGTCTCCATGTAACATCAACTGCAAACATCCTTAATAACAACCAGAACCTCATATCACAGACTTGTAATGTCCAGCAGCTCCAGGGGGTTTCTCTTGGCAGCTCCACCTTCAACAACCACGGTCAGGTTGTGACTAATGTGCCTATGAGTTTGCCGGGGAACATTACTTTTGTTCCTATTAACAGTGTGGACTTGGACTCCCTCGGCCTTTCCGGTGCTCAGACTATAGCAACAGGGATCACTGCTGATGGCCAGCTTATCATGACGAGTCAACCCGTGGACGGCTCAGATGGTCTAGCGAAGACGGATAATCACCTTTCACAGACACTACCAATAAATGACTCAAATGCAAATCATGAGATATATGTGCCAGCGAACGAATCGGGTCTTCTGTCACAAGACACTTCTTTGTCATCAGTGGTTACAGACCAAACCGACTCGAGTTCTGGTCTCCAGGAGGGCTTCATCCAACAGAATCAGGATCACAGCATCCAGGTCTCGGCAGCTCAGTCCATCATCCAGCTGCAGCAGGTACCTATTCAGACCTCCAATGGTCAGGTGGTCCAGTCCATGGCGACAGGCGGGCAGAACCTGCAAAACGTGCAGCTGATCAACCCGGGAACCTTCATCATCCAAGCCCAGACGGTCACGCCGTCGGGTCAGATACAGTGGCAAACCTTTCAGGTGCAGGGAGTGCAGAACCTGCAGAACCTCCAGCTGCCCACAACGCCACCCCAGCAGATAACCCTGGCTCCAGTCCAGACCCTGTCACTGGGTTCCAATCAAGTTAGCATCGGCACGGGACAGATCCCTAACCTGCAGACAGTGACGGTCAACACAATGGCCCAACATGAAGGAGACGCAAACAACCCTGGAGGTACAGTAGCTTTTTTTTAATAATGTACTTATTTTGTTGCATTAATATTTAAAAACGGTCTATCAAATACTTTTAAAATTACATTCTGTACTTTATTTACTGCATTCATTACACTCCGGTGCAAAATTAAACTTTTTGTCCACCATCCAAATGGCGTGTAGATGCTCCGAGCCAATCAATATATTGTATGTTTTTTGCCACTTGCAGCATTTGGGGAATGAATAAAGGTGAATAGACATTTGTTTGTGCTCAAAGCAGACCGTCCAAAGTGATGTCTGTGTAACATCATCTGTACAGTTGTAGGGAAGTTACTGACAATCATTTTTTAGGGCTAATTAATAAAACATTTTTACCCCCACTAAATCAGTCAATAGGCCTTTTTTCACTGAATACATGTTGACATGTCACAGCAGGAAAAGCACAGGTGTAAATCCTAAAATTAATTATTACTATGGCAAGTCACAATATCTGCTGTGAGAAAGGTCCATATTTTAGTCTATACAATTATACTATTATATACAAATGAGGAAAATCAACAAAGCCCTCATACTTTAAAAGCTGTGTGCAACAAAGGCTTGGCATTTTTTGTTGATAATTTATCTGGGGTTCTCTAAATAAACGTAGTTTGTTTACATTTGGCGTCGAACCAAAATACATTGTGTGTATCCTTAAATCCACTTTGTGTTGATTTTTAATGTAATTATAGCCATCAAAACATTGTGATGAAGTTTTTGATCATAGCGAAGTCATTCCATCCATTTTCTGTCACTCATGTGGGCTAAAAAGTCCACAGGGTACGTTTAATTATTAAAAATGTAATTGATACTATTTTCTGTCAATGTTATCACTGCTTAACATGGAGTTTTACTTGTGAAAATTGCTGCCATGCTGTCAGTCACAGAATAATAAAGCAGCTCTCATTGTGAAGCCTTTTTTGACAAGTTTACCAGAGCTTGATATTAACGTACACATTAATTCCAGACATTCGTATAAAAGAAGAGCCAGACTCTGGAGACTGGCAGCTAAGCACCGACTCCACCCTGAACACAAACGATCTGTCCCACCTTCGCGTCCGGCTGGTGGAGGACGAGGATCAGTTGGGTCAGGAGGGCAAGAGGCTGCGCAGAGTGGCGTGTACTTGCCCTAACTGCAAAGAGTCAGGTGGGAGGTGAGTAAGCCCGACTTCATACTCGGTACAGCGCTGCATAGGAAATTAACATATCAGGAACCTAACTGCCCATACCTGTGTTTCTCAGAGGATCCAGCACGGGGAAGAAGAAGCAGCACATCTGCCACATTGCCGGCTGTGGGAAAGTATATGGAAAGACATCGCACCTGCGAGCTCACCTGCGCTGGCATTCAGGGGAGCGACCTTTTGTTTGCAGCTGGATGTTCTGTGGGAAGAGGTTCACACGCAGCGACGAGCTGCAGAGACACAGGAGAACACACACAGGTGCCCTTATTTATTTATTTTTTGCTCCGTCACTGTTTGCACATCAGGAAAACATCAGGAAAATCAGTAAAATGTGTAAATGTGTGCCCTGGAGAGTGTGAGTCATGTAGGAAATAAGAGAATTTGTCCCCCTCTGAATCTACATTTAAAATGTCAGTTGAGGATTGAAGGCCATTTTGAAAAAGAAAACATATCCAGATTTTACAGACTTGGTGGTACTTTCCCAGTGTTTTTCTGCAGGATTTGTTAACATTAGTAGAAAGCTGTTTAAGATTTAGCCCATGATTTTTCTTTTGAATCTTAACTCTTACATGTATCAGTTTACCTCATCTGTTTTCAATTGTATCCAATATTTCTCTGCAGTTGCCATCATGTTGGCATGGGGTAGAATATAGGAAGTAGTAGCCTATGAGAAATCCAGTGAAATATACAAGCGCAACATAATGATATAAAGTATCTGATGACATTTACTGCTAGGATAGACTTTTAAAAGACCACTTTTTAAACCCTGGCCTGGAGTGAGGATCTGACAGAACGGGCTGAAGCAGCATTTCATTACGTTGTCAGCGTCACGCTCGGATAGTTCACAGTTAAATTTGCAAGTTGATATTTAATCATTCTGGGTTTCTAAGTGAATCGATTAAATTTGTCATCAATTTAGTTGTCTGTTTTTTTTAGTGACTGGTTTTAATTCAGCAACTAACAACACAATAACAATTTGTGACTTTAGTGACATTTCTGCCTTTTTTTTATTATTTATTTTAGTATTATCAAACAAGCAAATTAAACTTTCGTGTCACTTTCTTAAACTTATCTCCTCACCTATAAAAACATATCCTCCAGATAGATGCCACGTTTGACCTGCTCCAAATGTATTCAGCATCAAACTTTTTTTTTTTTTTCTTCAAACTATATTTTCTCTGTGGCAGGAGAGAAGAAGTTTGTCTGCCCAGAATGTTCCAAGCGTTTCATGCGGAGCGACCACCTGGCGAAGCACATTAAAACTCATCAGAACAAGAAAGCCGTGAACTCTGGCAGCGCAGTGGTGGCCTCGATGGAATCCGCGGGGTCCTCAGACAGTATCATCACCACGGCAGGCGGGACCACCCTCATTCTCACCAACATCCAGCAGGGTTCCAGCAACGCCCAGGACATCCTGGCCAACGCAGAGATCCCTCTCCAGCTCGTCACCACAGTAGCGGCCAGCGAAGTCATGGAGTGATTTCCGCTCCACTTGTGAACTTCTGAAACCTCTCTCATACTGTATACTCTTACCTGCATTTTTATTCGAGTTTTGAAGAAAAACGAAAATTATAAATATATACATATATATATATTTTAAACACAGAAATAGTCGGTCCATGTCTTTACTGAGGCAAAAATAGTGGCTAAAAGAAGATAAAGGTGAAAAAAGACATTGCAGTAAACACACAAGGAAATGCCTTATTTTGTACAAGTCGTTGGAAATGTAGGATGCCATTTTGTTTTGAATCAACGTATTTTTTGTTAATGTGTTTTTCACAGAAAATTATTGGTAAGTTGAGCAATTTTCTCCGCCTTTTTTTTGTTTTTGATGGTATATTATTATTATTATTATTATTATTATTATTATTGTTATTATTATTATTATGATGTCCTTGGTAAGCAAGGTTTGTTCCATACTTTGAGCAAAGACTGAATCTCACAACAAGAGCTCATCTTTTCCAGCTGAAGTAATGTTAATGCTTACGTCCATGCAAATGTATTCATGTTATTATTGTTTTCTTTATATTATGCATTATTCTTTCAGTGTACTCCTTGCAGTCTGTCTGCTCGCAAATTAACCAACCCTCCTTCCGCCAGTTTTTTTTGACAACTTTGCTCACAACTTTGAAAATCAAAACAATCAAACTTTTGTATTGTAATTACTCTTTAACATTTACTGTTGATATGATGCACATTATTTGCTTATTCAATATTTTGACTGAACAGCTATTTATATTTGGTCTTTACATGGACGATGCATTTGTGATATTAAATGTCCAAAATATTTCAAAAGGCTCCATTATATGTAATTTAAATGTGTTTTTTGTAAAACCTTTTTTGGAGGACTTAAAAAAAAAAAAACATGCATTGTAATATGAAGAAAAAAAAGCCATTTCTTTTGGAGGTAATTGCCAAATTTGTCTACAAACTCAGGGTGACTTGTGACTGTGTGAAACGATTAGAGTGAATCACCCCTGTAGCTTCTTGGGCCATGGTGGTGATGTTTGTGAAGAAATGTTTTTTGATGATGGACCAAAAGCTGAGGTGAATTAAGCTGTCACCATGTTACCAATGCTCGTTGAATTCTACCATGTCCGTTTTTACGATCAGGACACCCCCCACCCCCCACCCCCCCTATTCATGTTATAGAAACAGCTTTGCAGAATTCTCGCCGGTATCTTGCGCCATCACGCAGTTGGAAAAATGTGGAGTATTACTGAAAGCGGTACTCTTTTTAACAGCACTATTCTCATCACTTTCATCTTGTTGTTAATCCTTTTGTATAAAAAATGTTTTGTATACTATCCAAGAAACTGTCCTTTATATTCATCGTCAGTAAATACAATGTTTCTGTCTGTGTTTATTCTTTGTCTTTAACTGTATGTTGCATTTCCCTTTTCCATGTTACTATGTGTGTTTTTATTTTATATTTGAACCCCCCCCCCCCTCCCTACTTGTTAAATTGTTAAATTGAATACACTCTTAACAGTGAGTTATGGTGGCATATTTGATTTTCTTTTTGTGACACAAAATGAAATTATGTAACGTGATCAATTTAACTCACATGGACACGTTGTCCTCTTCAGGAGATTATACTTTACCCCCATTAGAACATCTTTATATTCTGTACTAAACACTGAAGGTTTGTTCTCACTTTAAAATCTTCTGTATAAATATGTGAATATAACATCAATATAAACCTTTCTGTTACACTTGAATTTCATTTCCATTTTTGCTTTTTTTTGTTGTTGTACGATGTCTGCTTTCAGACGGCAGCCTCATATGTCATACTAAAAGAAGACTTCTTGCTTATTCTTGAAACCTTTTGTTTTGTGTCTTTTCGAAGACTTGTCATCCAGCCAGGAGGTTCATTCTCTTCCCCCCCCCCCCCCCCCTCCCCACGGCTCACACTCTGGGTTAGTAGTCCAGTAGATGTCACTACAGCCAAGGGAGCAGGAGGAGAGGTATGTTTGACCCCTTGACCTTCCCCATGTAGCGCTGCTAAGATAAAGACAGAAGTCACTGAGGCCAACAGGAGGTGTGGACCCTCAATTAAGCACAAGTTAATGTCACACAGAAATGTCAGGAAGGTATTCTGCTGCTGGAGAACAAAGTACTCGTGACTTTGAACAAACCCTACAGACACGAGAGGTAACCGCTTTTGGTTTTATGACCTACATTCATTTTTAATTGAGTAAATTATCAGGAAACTCATTTAAATAACCTGTTTTGTTTCTGACGTTTCCTGTCACTATCATTTGGCAGAAATAGTGATCATTTCTTAATATTCTTTATATATTAACTGGATACTACCTTCCCACAGCAGCACACACATGCTGCATCTGTGCCTCTTACACTAAAATAGGGCTCTTACTAATTAGCTACTGTTTTCTCCTTAATATCAGGCTAAAGACGGGCTTAAGGGAGTTAAAAAATTATTATAGCCTACCTGGTTTTAGTGCCTGTGAACATATTAAAATGGTAGTCTATGAAAAGCTTTATCTGGTAAATCTTTCTAAATGCTTTTTGAGTCTTAGTCAATTTGCTAAAAATGAGTCAGAAAATGTCCATAATGTTAAAAAGGACTCGTCCGTTGTGCCGTTCCTTTCATTTGCATAATGTAATGAAGCCAATTCATTGTAATGCAATACCAAGTGCAGCAGGAACATAGAATGACAGTTTGAGTTAATGAAATGTGTTAACGGTATCATCATTTACTTGTATGTTAATTAGTCCAATTAATTTCCCCTGCTCGGTAATCTGAATATTGTAATAATCTTTGCTCCCCTGCAGGAATGAATCTATGATGCGCAGACCTCTGGGACAATCTGCATAGAGAATCGTGCTTTTCCCAGTTTGAAACGTGTGGCAGACATGAAAAACGTGAGTGCCTCGAAAACATTTCTTCCTGTAGGTCTGAGATTCAGGAATATTTCTGCAATTCTTAGGGATTTATAGTCTGTGCTCGGATATTGTTTACCAGAGGTTGTGTATGGTCTTGTCTTCAGCTTTTATGATGCAAATCACAGCCACAATTGGAAAACGTATTGAGAAACTGAAGGGCGATTGTCCGGTGCCAGAGCCAGGATTACTTTGTCTTGCTTGACAAAGTGCCATTGCATTGTAGCAGGAAGAGACTAGATTCTTCTGGCCGTTGAAGATAAAAGCTGCCATCAGTGGCCGATCCTCCTCTGCAGGTTAAAGGAAGGAAGAGAGATCAGGTGGCTGCTGAGCGGCGGCTCTGTCATTTCAACTGACCGTCTGCATTGAAGACTAACTTTGTCAACAAACTGTTGTAGCTCTTCTAATAGCAAACTTACATGTGTATGATTGTATTGGCCAATAACAAAAACGAGCGGCGCTTTCAATAGTTTTCAGCCCAGTTAATGAATCTGGAGAGGAAGCGTCAGTATATAGTTATACATTTAAAAAAGAAAGAACACATAGATGCAAGACAAGTAAAGCTTCTTGTGGCTGTGATTTGTTGAGGCAAACATGTGTTTATTGCACACACTTAGTTTGGAGTGAAACACAATTCAACTTGAGTCTAATTTTGGAGAGTAAAAGGAAAGCTTTTTCCATAATGTAAAACCGTATTTCCGTATTGTGTTTCTGTGATAGGAAAACAGTATTTACACTACAAGTTGTTTGTGTGTTTTTATTGCAGCAAATAGCTTTGGTTCTTCCAACTCAGTTTGAATAGCGGGGAAATTGTTCATGGTGCTCAACCTCTCTTCCAATTCATGTGCAAAATGCATAAATACAATAACTATGCAGAGGGAGAGAAACACTATAATCATGCAATAACATTTCCAACTGTATGTGTGATAGAATTCAAAATGCTATTGGGATTATGGTTCTTAACCATTGGGAGGTAATGCAAACTGTCTGCAGAAATGACTTCTTTCATTATACTATCCCAAATATACAAAATACTTCAGCGAGAGGGCTACTTCTTCCCTATCTGTGCCCAATTTTAACTGTTTTCCCCAGTTGTTGAAGGATAGGCCTGCAATTTTGCAGTGACTATTATTTGCCTTTCTCAAGGAATCAACAACTTGAAAGTACAGTGCAATGAGTTGTTGGGGATTTGCAGCTGCATTTATTTACAATGTCTCTTCTGTGAAACGCAGAACTTAGAGCATAAAGCCTTTATTAAATTCTGTCTTGGATATGAACCGAAAGTCTATTCATAAGTGAAAAGCACTTACCGTCCCGCTTCATATTTGTATTTACAGCAGGGTACTAATGGTGTTTTTTCCTCTTAAACCATTAGGACATTTGAAACGACGTTAAAAAAAAGTGTCCCGTGTTTCTACATTCCTGACACATTCTTGCCCTTGATCAACTGTAAAAAAACAAAGGCAGACAATAGCGCAGATCATTTTCCTCTGGCAGGGAAACACAGCATGGATCAACTCAATAACCTGATATTCCCTGTCTACTGAGTGTGGCCAATTTAGCAGAAGGTCAGAGCCTTTTTTTTTTTTTATTCCAGAGACAATTTGGTGACCTCCCTCTGGAGCCCCAGCAGGACAAACAGAAGCGTCGAGCTAGAAAGTGCTTGTGTTGACATTGCGTTTAGGTGTGGACTTCTCAAGGTGAACAGATACCTGGTGAGGGACAGGGAGGCTATTATGCAAACCTGAACCACGGCCAGAAGTCACAGGCATGTGGGTTTAGTTTTTCATGTATTTCTGGCAATTATCGACAGTGTCGGGGTGTATGTTTAAATTTAAAGATGTCCACTGGGTGTAAAAGTATGGTGTATGTGCATCTGTGTGCCTGCAAATCATCCTCAATCATCCTTTTCTATTCAGAGGTGCCATTCACAGCTTCAAATTAAACACTCTTGTGTCAGGGAAATTACGGTCTGATTTGGATCTATTTCAGGAGGGTGGAATTCAGATTCTTTATTGTAAAACGTCTCTCTCTCTCCTGTTGGTTTGCATTTACTGTATGTACATTTCCCCCCAGAACCAACTGTGAAAATTGAATCGAAAACAATGAGACACCTCCGTCAAATCTTCCACATTACGTTCTTTGCACTCGTACGCAGCGTGTGTCTGTTCCTTTAGTGAAGAGACAATTGATGATGTTGAGACCTATGAGAAGATTAGGAGGGATCATTGTTAGCCATTCCTCACAGTTCCACATAGTTTTCCCACTATGAAATAACTCTGTCTTTATTGTGCACCTCAAGGTCAAATGTGACATTTGACTTGTGACTTCAACTTCCTCGGACTGGAGCCGTGGATAAACTGCAATCGTGTGCTCAATATTCTCTTTTGGTGACAAGAGCTGGCCTTCAGTGCTATTCAGCCCATTGAAACCGATTTCAGATATGAAAAGAGACGTTTTGTATCTGAAAATGTACATTAAATGGTCTCAACAACATCCTGGAGGTCAAAAGAGAGTCCTCGTGGAGACAGAATTCGGCTGCTGCGCTCGAAGACTCGACACCCCCCTGAGTGGCGGCTCCGTGATGGCTCTCAGTTTCTCTCGTCATGTCCCTGGCAGCTTTGACACAGGTAATATGCATGCAGGCTGACAGTGCCTGGGATGTGCGGCAGAGACAATGATGTACATATCATTTTCCTCCCTGACTGATTGAAGACTGTAATCTGTGCTGGACTTTCTCTCTGATTACACACGTCTCAGGTAGCAAAACAAGGACTCTGAGCTGCTACTGGGCACTGGACTCATCCAGAGCTTTCAGCCTTCAAGAGGACTGAAGTCCGCCTTTAAGGTGAGCTCAATTTTCGTCCCATTTACACTATTGTTACAAGTGTCGGATGGAATGCATCTGGTAGATAGTGGTCAAACAGTGGCTGTCTGAAGATGACACAGGAACAGAGATGTATCTGGTACTCAAGGTCATCCTATTCTCATCTCCAGCACTGTCGCACATGTTTAGAGCTCCTGTAAAGGTACAAAGAGAGAAACAATGTCATGCATTTTTACATTCACCGCCATCGTGCCGTGTGCTTACAAAATGCAGTGTCTCCCACCACAGGCCAAAGCTAAACCTGTCCAACAAGACCAACAACGAAATGCTGACGGAGCATATATTGCCGATAGCTTCGATACTCTATTGTTCTCTGTACAGATGAAAGTGTGCCGCATACAGAAAACCAGTATTTCAAGGTTTCTTTTCTGTTTTCAAACGGCGGTCTTCAACACGCTCTTAACCTGCCTGTGTAACCTTGTGAGGTACACTCGTGTCTTTATGTAAAAATCTAAGAGATTTCTCTGTTGACAGTAGGTCAATCCTTCACAGAAGTTACCTAGCACATTACAAGGTTGGTCTCGGGGGAGAAGTAATGGGTTCTGGGCAATTGACCAACCTGCCATGCTTTACTGCACCTGCACTGAGTTAGAGCTGTCATCATTACCACTTCCTCTAACGTTCCCCCACAGCAACCCAGACACTCCCACTTAGAGCGATATTTCACTTTGGTGGAACATTTTCACTTTTTTTTATCACGCATCCCTCCGAACACGAGTGGAGGCAGTCGAGCTGTTAGATTTGAAGCAGTAAGGTAACCTCTAACAGGCCTTTGGGGTACTAAAACATAACGTTTCCAAAATAGCTCCCGGTCACCGGCTATAATTCTGCCTTAAACTTTTCCGATTGAGAACCATGCTTGCCTTAGAGAAAGAATCTTGAAGATAAAAGGTGTTAAAGGTGTCAAATATTCTCCATGTCAAAATATGAAGAATATGAGGTCAGTCATTTGAACGGCATTTATCCTCTATTTTAGTTGAGTTATTCAAAATGATTGCAAGATTGTACAGTCTGAAAATAATCAGTAGGCAGTTCTGTAAAAAAAAAAATAAAAAAAAAAGCTTGAATGGTTCATTAGAATGAATGAAAAGCTTCTACATTTTTTAGTTAATCAAGACTTGCTGTTATGAAGCACCTTCAACATAATCTTTATCCTTTTCATTAGTGCAATCCTTTCAGAAACGGTTGTACATCGAGTGCAGCTACAGGGATCAAAACTGTGGAGGTCACACATGTCACACACGCATACAGCGTTCTGATTACAAAGCTGTCTGAAATCTGCTCTGATTAACATTTTCAACAATCCTTTTGTGCTTTTTGTTAACAGTGGTTACAATATTCAAAATGTCAGTAGCCTCATCGTGAACAAACAATCTTCTCACATCTGCTGTACTTAAACTGTTGTTGACAACATAATTCCACCACAAGGTCCGTTTAGTAGCTGCTCACAAGCTTTCCATTATATCCCTCCTCAGCAGATGCTGGTTGTGATAGTATTGTACATGTTACATTTAATTAGGTTTAACTTCAGCTAATGTTGCACAGAATACATACGTTTGCTGACTGTTACAGTAATTCTCACACGTTATATGTTTAGCATCCAGGCTTTTTAAAACAACAAGTATCAGAGATGATCAAGGCCTCTGCACAAGCGAGCCTGCAGCAACTTCGCTCTGACTTGCAGATGTTTTTCCCTCAGTTTCTACTTCCTCCTCCCACACGTCTTGTATCAGCATTTGCCGGATCCAAAACGACCAGCTTTGAAAATGAAGGAGAGGAACTTTACATTGTGCCAGAAAAAGGAATGGAAATTACGGGCAGTGTCAGATAATTGAGCTTGTCGTAAGAGACATGTTAATAACAGACGGAGATGCAAAAGACTTGTCACTCCGTACCCGGGGTGACAGACTCTCTCTGCTGTTGATGAGCTGTTTTAGAGAGGAAATTGTTCCACGCAAACACCATCGTTATTACAAGCTGGCAAGCCGCTCGCTTGTGTACCCAATTCTGCTTGAACTGACAGAATCCAATTGACCGGCACATATTCATGCACTTTATTTTCTTTATTCTCACCAACAATGCAGATAATTACTGCACCAAGGAAAACTGAAAATAGAATTTCACTGTGTCCCAGAAAACAATGCCAGAGCTGTCTCAGCAACATGTCTGCTGAAATTGCTGTGACTGAGAGACCTACTGTAAGACAAGCAGCAATCCAATATTACTTGTCAACTTAAAACCTACTGAAACCATATTGGCATACTCTTCTTTTATAAAATAACTTACATTTTTCACGCTGTCATTGTCCCTCTGTGCAGCAAGAGCAAGGCCGCACGCAGACCTTCATTCAGCACAGCACTACAGCTTCATCTGCGCGGTGTCTGTCGTGTTGTGAACCAACCTGTTTTTACCCTGACGTGGGTAAACACATCCATTTGCTATCACTCAGTTTTAGAAGATATCTCTGAAACAATGCAACATAAAAAAAAACCCCTTCCTGAAATCCCAGTATCAGCATTTTGCATGTAGCTTTTGGTTTCTAATTAGACAATCAATGCTCCAGTAAAAAATAATTTATTTTGATTCGGTCACAAAGTGTACGTTTATGTTCAGAAAATGGTAATCTGTTCTGTGGGTCACCTACACATGAATAATTCACTATGTTCACATCAAATTATTTGCCATAGAAGTTAATGTTCACAACGCTCTGAGGAAGAATACAGGCACATTTTAATAAAACAAGCCATATTTGTTTTTTTCCCCTGTAAAATCCTCTCCTGATTAAGCTCGCAAGCTTTTTAAACTTTAAATTGCTTCAATTTGCATCACTAAAAATCAGGCCACATGGCGTCTTTACCACGGATGAAATTAAATTGTAATTTACTACGAAATGTTTTAATCTAAAATCAGAGTTGTTTGCTGATTAATTAGCTGTTTGTAAACTGTTCTTTTCCTCGAGTATTTTTCAAACGCAGGGTCCCAACTGCCACAAAGGTCGCCCCAGAAAATAACGACCTTGTTTTCGTTCTTTGTTTCTGTAGGGTTTCCCAGCTAATGGATATTTATAGCAGCGTGTGTGGTTTTTATATCACAGCTGAATAAAGAGCAGGTTTCAGAGGGCTGGAAAATGTATATGGACATTACCCTGATAAGTTTAACTACTAAATGGGCTCATTCGTCTACAAATGACCGAACATACATTTTGGTGTGGTTAAAAGGCACATTTACCCTAAATGTCATGTCTATGTTCCTATCATTAATCCCCTCTGGAGTTAACGCGATCAGCCGAGTAGCAAATGGGACGTTGTCTCTGATACCCTCAGAGAATAGCGGCCATGGCGGGACGGTAAAGTGTCTCCCAGGGACAGGACCACATCTGCTGAATTCACGTCCCTCCGCCACCTCTAACACAACTCATTAACAAGGATCTTTCACTGAAGCCATGTCACGGTGTCATGTCTTGAACTTTAACTTTGTTAGTCCCGCGGTGCAGAGGATGTGTGGCTGTAATACTAATGTGTGGGGACACTCATAGTGCTGCTGTCCAACAAGTCGTCCGTTATCTGAGGGAAATGTGTCCGTCCAGAGGTGAGGGCGGCTTTGTGCTCTCAACCAGGCCACCTCTCAGCCTTTGTGCCAGTAACAAGCTGAGCTCAGGCTCCAACGAAGCGAGAAATTGTAAACTCTCCGGAGAGGCCCAGTAGAGAGATAAGGGCTTAGTGTTTGCTGGCAATGTGCATGGGGATGAATCTGATATGGCCGAGTCCCACGCCAGAATGGGAGTGATGATACCTCCCCTTCTATGGAGAGTTATGTTTAATCCCCTTTGCCAGTGTATTCACTTGCAAATATTCCTGTCACCATTAATATGTATTAACATCCTTCACACACTGTTCAATACAGATTTATCAGACTCCATTTTCCCTCTTGTGCTCGCCATCATCTCTCTGCTGCTCTTGAACCGCAGCGTTTTTTTACAAGGTGAATAGACCTGAATGTGCTGCTGATGTTCAAGCAGTGAAACCTTTGCCTGTAGATACTGCAGGGTTCAATATGGAGTCCATCGATAGTCCGCAAACGAAGCGCGCAGACGAGACAAAATCCAACATAGTTTATATTTTTTTCATATTGAAAATGTCAGGGTGTGACCATAAGTTGAGTGGAATGATATAGAGTTCAGAAGTTGAGGATATTTACTGTTTAATTAATTAATTAATTAATGCTGCGAGTTCCTAAAAGGTCTCAGCATGTACTAAATTCAGAATTACAAATCATTTAATTGTCTAATATTTGAACATCTGAGGTTTTGATTCTAACATAAACATTTTAGCTGATTTGTATGTATGTTTCTTTTTGTCAATAAATGATTTCGGTTTATAAAGCCCATAAATCGGACGTTTATCTTTGCATTGATCCTTGCACACACACACACACACACACGTTATAGTTACCTGCTCCAGATTCACTCTCTTTATTCTTACTCGTCTAATTGTTCCCACAGAGAAAAATCAGAATTGAATTTCGTTTCATTTAATCTTCAAAAGGTTTTAAAAGTATGTTGCGCTCCGATAGCTGCAGGCACCTTGTGACTCGCCACCTCCTGTTATAACAGTAAATTAAAACATTTTTAAATTTGTTGCAATTCTTTTTAAATGTAACTGTAATTCTGCGTTATAGTACGTAGTATAATCTAACAAGATAAATAATGTTGAATTGGATTTGTGTGGTATTTTTTTTCTGTGTTTGGTGATCTAATCCAGACAAAGCCCTGAGAAGCTCATTACAGCCTGGTGAGGCCTTAAGCCTGTGCTGCCTGCATTAAAGCAGCCAACAACTGTCTTGTCACCTCCCTGGCAGAGCCCAAATCAAGCTGTCAATTACTGGATGTGTTTATGGAAATTACATGTTTGTTAACATGCTGGAAAAATGTGCTCTCGGCTCAAGCAGCATGTGTTCGGAGAAACAGTTTTGCTCGGAAATCACCTTTCAAATGGATGAAGGTGATCCTCATCAGATCACAGACACAAGAGGCATTTTAACTCTCCCCGTACCGATACGTGTGAAGAAAAGCCCAGACAGAAAGAGCCACAACTAACAATCAAAGGTGGAGTCCGTGTATGATGCTATGTGTTTGTTTATTACGTCGCTTCACTCAGTGTTGGCTGTTGTTCAACCTCCTTTGTTACTCCTTAAAGAAGCAAAAGCCCAGGTGTTGTATCTTAATGCAGCAGTGCAAAGAAAGGCAACAGTAATTCTTACATCCAGCTGTACAAAGGGAACATTACATTAAACAAATTGTATTAAATATACAAAAGGGGAATTAACCACTAGAGGGTGTGACGTACTATTTAATCAAGATATCAAATTAATAATGTATGCACAGTATTTCATTTTACTTCCCGCACATATTGCCGTCTCGCCGTTTCAAACACTCACCACCTGAAGAATGGTTCTTTCAAAGTATAGCTTTGCTTTAAATAGATTCGTAACAATGCAGCGAAAAGCTGAAGCTCCCTCCACCATTCAGTCTCCAATGAGATGTTTATGTCAATTCCCCTGTTGATTTTCTCTCACATAAAGGCCTTGATTTCAGCCTCCCAATGATCATGAAATTGAGCCAATCGACATGCATGTCTCAGATGTCTGGTCGAGCTCATCTTAGACAAGGTAATTTTGTCAGAGCAATTACCGTTGTAATGTATTCCAAAGTCAGGGCATTTTCTGCTGCTTAGGTGAGCCGCTGACAGCATGTTTTGATTTTTAAGCAATTGTGCTTTTCACTCAAAGATCACGCCAAGGTCTGCATTTCTCCCTATGTAACAACCCGCCATGATTCCATTATTTCATATTAACATCTAATTACCTCACTCAGACCCGCAGCTATATTGAAAAGCCACTGTGAGTTCTGGGGTTTGACAAAGCTGTAAGTAAAGATGGGTTGGGGGGTTGGTGGGTGTTTATGAAGAAGAAACTCCAACTGTAAGACATACCCAATTCCCAGTGGACCCGTATTACCTGTCAGGGATGATGACAATGCCTTGGAGAATGTCACTGTGCAGTGAAACTGTCATCACACAATTACTCTCACCATTACTGGCCCTACATCTCCATGTAATGGCTGTGACACACTTTAAAATTCAGATTGTATTCTCAGTCATTGGCACTTAAATGCTGCACTCGTTTTATGAAAAGATAAAGATCTCTGTAATCTGCCAGAGCTCAACCATCCCTTGAAAGCTTGTCACGCGGCATTTTGTCGTTCACAAGAAGTTGTCATACCTCGAAGCATCTCCCTTTGTTGGCCTGGTGAAAGTGTCTTTTTGAGTGCACTATTGTGTGCTTGTTGATATGTGCTTGCCTATAGAGTCAGACTGTGTTTTGGTCCAGTTATCTATTTGAGTCATCACAAGAGGAATGTGGTACATCGTGTAGAGTTCAGCTGCGACTATAGATCAGCGCAGAGCATCAGAAAATCCCTTAGTCATGGATCATGACATGGAGATCCAAACGTGTTGTGTTTTGGCTGTCTGTTCAACATGCCGTGCCCTCGCGTTTACATTTAAACCTTCACTCTGGGTTATGCATCTTAAACATTAAGGCTAGAGATATTTCATATTTCTGTTATTGTCAACAAATCACGTAAAAAGGACCAAAACCAACAATGCTTTAGTCGAAGTAGCAACACGTTTGACTTTCAGACGGTCTGTGGCAATAAACCAAAGCCCATGTGTTCCTACGGAAGATGTAAATATAAGAAATGTATCACAAATATAGTTTAGTTTAAGATATATATATATATATATATATATATATATATATATATATATATATATATATATATATATATATATCCTTAAACAGCACATAGTTTTCAAACAGTACGTTTTTGCAGTATATTTTCAGCTGCAGATTAATGCACTTGGTGCTCTGGTGAGTATTTACAGCAGCAGCACGGAGTGTGTTAAATCACTTCAAAGTGAACTTCAATGACCACGTTGGTGGTAATGAAGCAATATGTCTCCCAGTGGAACAGTGTGGCTCACTGATGTATTTTTAATAGTTTGTGTACATCAATAGAGATCTACGATACAGAGGAATAACGTACGGATATAAGACTTCATATCAGACTGCAGCGACGCACTATACTTCATGGTGCTTCAGTTCAACTATTGTCCCACGAGAGGAAATGGTTTTGCATGAAAACATAAACACGATAAGACAACTGAATAAAAGTGAAATGCTCCTCGTGCCGTATAGAATATAGTAAAAGCTTAATTTGATCAAAGCAAGCAGTTAATGGCACTGTACTATATTAGAACTGAGTGCATAGAAAGTAAAAACGTGAACAAGTGGCTCCTACATTGTTGGAAAACCTGTATTCCTGATCAAAGGGGAGGAGGGTTCACATTTGTTATGATGTGATTCAGCCGTGTGTGTGTGTGTGTGTGTGTGTGTGTCTGTGTGTGTGTGATTAGCTGGCTGAAAGTGTGTGACAAAGAAGGCCGCTGCTCATCAACGATTGGACTCGCCACCCTGCCAGTGTTGCCTATTTGATTCCTGTTTCTCACATTTTAATTCCCATACGAACAAATCAGTGCGA
Organism: Cottoperca gobio; assembly: GCF_900634415.1. NCBI lineage: Eukaryota > Metazoa > Chordata > Actinopteri > Perciformes > Bovichtidae > Cottoperca > Cottoperca gobio. The sequence goes on from NC_041375.1 coordinate 17,851,424, forward strand.
CTGCCAGCACTGATGCTGGATCTGTAAAATAACATCATCTCTGTTATAGAAAACACAGTCTTTGTTGCCCTCTGTTGTTTGTAGAATCAGTTCATTGTTTTGTTTTGGTATTTTCGTGGGGGAATAAGTAAAACACAGATTATCACCAGACTCGTGCTTTAGGTTTCAGCTGTTAGCAGCTCTGGGAACAGTCCAACTGCAAAAAGACAAACCGGCAGCTTGTGTGTGATAGCAGATTGAGTTTAACAAGCCAGATGGGTTGTAATTGTCTGATCAATCCAATGTTTGTGAGCTTTTATGCCTTTTATTATGGTTTGTTTTCCTTACGTGCTATTTCCTCTGCTGATTTGCCTTCCCTTGGGGAGGGTCTGTGTCAAAATCACTTTTGCTGCCTCACCAGCGTTACTTCTCTCAGGATGTGAAGTCACATTGTGTGCCCTGAGTTGGGCAGCACCTCCCATGAAAGTGACTGGAGCAGCATTATCTTCCACGCTTGTCGGCCATGCCGCTGCAGTTTTACTGTTCACCTTTTCAGAGCGGTTGTCTGGCACAGCGCTATATGATTAAGGCTGCCCTGCTTTCCTCTGTGCAGAGGTTAGCGAAGGCTTTCTTTTCCACGCTTCGAAGGAGTAAAAAATTAATTTAGACATTTTGAAATGTCAATTTGCGTCTGCTAAACCATTTGAATTCTCTTAGCTTTGTAAAAACTTACAGGGATCAACCTTTTTCTTTTTATATCACTTTACATAAAGATATCCATGTACCTGAATCACAAAGCTACTTTTCTCCTTTAACTTGAAACAGAGCTTTTAAAAACACACGCGGATGTGTCTGATTTCTGAGAGGGTTTTTTATATCGCAGGCTTTGTTGTTCTCATGCCACATGTAACAGCAGGCACTCTTTCCAATCATAACTTGTTGTGAAGAGGTTAATCCACTTTTGCCATCGACTGGTGTTCGTGCCTCTCCTTTACCTTATCACAGTAATTGAAACTCTTTCATGGCACTTCCGTTGCTTTTCCTAGATATATAATGTACTGGATAGATCATCAACCCGCTCAATCACAGAGAACTAATTTGACTGTATTGTTTGACAAGTGTCCCTTACAGCTCGGTCTGAGTGAAATGCAATCTCACAACAATTATGCCATTTTCTGAGAACAGTATGGGGCAGGTATGAACCTTTTCAGATTTTCACTGGTTAAACGTAATGACCACTGAGTTTGTGGGGATTGCATTATATTTAAACCTGACTGCTTTTGCTCAGGGCGAGAAAAAGAAAGTGAAATATCTGCATTGTATACATGTACATGCAGATATAGTATCACATATGAACTGCTGATACTCGTGTCCTCGACACCTTTTGCAGTTTGTCTTTCTTTAAAAGCTGCGGGATCTGTCTGCTGGTCATTTTCATATATGGTGAGGACTTAATTCTAATTCTGCAGCACATCAGGTACCTAATGTTAAAAAATGGTAGGTTAAAGACCCTGAAGGTGCTCTGGCATTTCAGAGGTAGTGAAGTAAAAGAATTCAAGGTTGTAGAGGGCTGAAACCCATCTGAGTCTTTAAAGCCCCTGTTGGACTTTTACATTTTTATCACACCTGATATTTGTTCTCGATGGCAAATTAACAGCCTTCCTTGTGCCATTCAGTTTCCTTTTCCAAGACAAGGCTTAAATTCTGTCTAACTGCCTGAATTTACTACTCTTCTATTTTTCACACGACAGAATCAATACCAGGACTGAAGAAGAGAGGATAAAAATTTATGGTATCTCGCAATTTAATGGTTGAAAAGATGCAATTTGAAAGATCATAAATTGTGAAGGAGCTTATGCTTCATTGCACTTGATTCAGTGCTTGCTGTTAGAACTTGATTTGCGAGTGTCTGCAAAGTGTGATTAACGAGGCGATCAATGTGCAGTGCAGCACAGTATGGCACTCCTAATGCTCTTCATTAGAATAAATAAAATAAATTGACTGCAGCTCTATGAAAACTCTGTAATGGTTAAAAATCAAAGAATGTCATCCCCCAGCCACGATTTAGCTTCTCTCAGCCTGCACCCACCTTGATCACATTACCCTGACAGCCTTGTCTCTGAACCTGCAGGGGCCCCGAGATGAGCTGCCGTTGAGGGAAGTAAAAGGAAGTGGTGTGTCGGCGGGGGCCACAGGCTATTGCTTAGTCGACTGGTAATCATAAATCGGAGGGCTCTTGTACTGAGAGTGCTGGGGGGGGGGGGGTGTGGGAAATGCAGTTTGTGGAGTATTAATGCATAAAATAGCATTTCAAGCTGATAAACGGTGCGCAGAATGCTCAGTCCGCGCAGATTGCTCTCCCCTCTTTCTTTTTTCATGAAGGCATATTGTTTGTAATAACATTTACCAGGAGAATTTATTCCACTTCATCTCGTGTTTTCTTGCCAGACAGCGTGGTGTTGCTGTGCTGGAGGGAGGTGGAGTGTCAAACTCAGCTGTAACATTCACTCCTCCTTGCCTGTCCTCTTTGGATTATTGTCTTTTCAGATTAGACTATGTCGAATTGGCCACAATATGAGCTGTCACGCAGTCACTTAACTTGGCCCTTCAATTGATTTCTCGCTACGTCTCCCATGTGGTTGTTAAAATCAATCAACTATAAGTAACTGGGCAACAAAACACATTTGTAAATGAGCTGGTATTGATATTTTCATCTTTCTCCATTAAAAGCAAAGTATCGACTCAAAGGTTTATGTTATGTGTCATGTTGTCTCTTTGTCTACACTATTACTGGGAACATGTGAAGCTACAGATCCATGAGGGTGCAGCTGATGAACATCCAGCACGATGCACAACAGTAATACTGCACGTGTCAGCGAGAGCAAATGTCTCATTCATATGTGGATATGAGCTGTATAACTCTCAACTTGCTGCTGTGCTTCCTGCACAGTGAGAAGAGATTCATGTCTCAGTTTGTGAGCACTTGCAGGCTCGCAGCTGCTGATGAGAAGTGTCTCTGTGCAGGAAGATGACAGGGTGCCTGCTGGCGTCCGCACGGCGTCCGCACGGCGACCAGCGGGCATCCCTGCTCTTGTCTTTGCGACACCTTTGGGCTGCTACTGTAGGATGAGTCACCTCTCCTCCCGCTCAGCCCAACACTTATTAGCTGTCTGGCCATTAAACATGACCTAAGTGCTCATTTTGCATGGAGACATTTAATTCCGTGCTGCTGAGGCACTAGTCCTAATAGGCTAAGCGCTGGCTCCTACGGTGACTACATGAACTGCAAAACTTTCCTCCTTCCTGCACCTCCCTCCATACCTCACATTATTATAATCATCTTAGAAATCACACTTTCTGATCTGTTCAATTTGTGCACATTAACAGATAAATTACAAAGAAAAAAAGCATTACTTCTTCACAAATATGTTTGTTAAATAGTTGAAAAAAGAATCAGCAATATTTAATTCAAGTTGAATTAAAGAATCTTTGTGCAGCAGTATGTAAATGTAAATATGTAACTTTGAAACAAGCGGTATTTCTAGTAAATGTGCTGTAACTTGAGCGGATATTAAACAGGAAGAAATGCACTCAGGTGTGTTTGAAGATGACTGGCAGGAAATATTCTTCTGTATATTATGGTCCTGGTGGGCTCAGTGTGGCGCTAGCGCTGCCAAAATGTGTGCTTCAGTTCCTGCAGAGTGCTTTCATGTTAAAATGTCCCAAAGTTGTGGTAATGTATTGTGCTTTGGATTTAAGTTTCCAGCCAATGTTCGGGTCGGAAAGACCAACCGACTCAACAGAGAGGACCATTTAAAGTTTACCCAGCATGCACTTTAAATATCCTGTTGAACACAAGTCCACTTTCTTTGAGAGAGTTATTAGGGTAGCAACTAAAGTAGCTCTGCGATGACAAAGTAATAGGTAATAGCTAGTTAGCGAACATTTAAACTGATCTGATTTTACGCTCTCTAACCCTGCGTTAGATAGGTCTTTGATTTTAAGTCATTATGCATACTTGATGAAAAATGTGTAGTGAAAACATTGTTAAAATTACCAAATAGTTTGTTTTCATTTCGCTAATTAAGAAAATTCCATCCTATATGGAAGGTTTCCAAGTTATTAACTGCCACCCCCCCCCCCCCCCCCCCCCTGAATGTTAGTCTAAAATGGCGAATCACCGGAAAACACCTTTTTAAAATTTATTTAAATTAGTGTATTTATCAAAAAGGACTACAAAGCATCGCTCATGTAGCGGACGATAACAGTATTTGGCAGCAAAATAGTAAAACTCTAAACAACACATACAACTACAAATGTGTTTATTTACAAAGTTGAACATCTTGGGGATATTTGCCAAAGTACAGTAAGATAATTGGCAGGATAAACATTAAATCTGGCAAATCTAACGTAAATGTGACGTTTATGTAAAATGTAAAATTCTTAAAATGAACATTTTCCAGATTGAAATTGGTTTCACTAGAATATACTACAGCATTACTGTTGTTATCTGGTTAACTTCCTCATCATCCTCTGTGTGCAGAGTTAGAGGCAGACTAACGGCACATCTGTTATAGAATCTGCATTTCTGCCTTTAACTGCTGTAACATTAACATCAAATGAGGTTTTATATAAAGTACGAGGATCGCTGAGTACTTTTTATTTTCTCTAACAGAACACAGTTGACTGTGGTCATTGTCTAGGTGGTCAGTTTGTTCAGGGTTTCATTTCTTTATCCGGGGAGTGTTTCAGCGTCCATAATGGGAGGTTCATTTCTTGTCCCTTGTTTGTTTGAGATTTTCGCAGCAAACTGCAGGTCAAACCCCAGACATGGTGGCCACTGATATATTCCATGAGAGAGCACTGGATACCCTAAAGTAATTATTGCAGCATCCTGAATTTTTGTGTTTTTTTGTTCTCTTGGTGATTTCCCTGGGTATCTCTTTTCAAATTGAGGACAATGTGTGCAATCATTTCTATATTTTTGTTTTCTACCATCAGCCAGAATACCGCTAATAATCCATGAAGACCTTTTTTCTGGAAGGTAAACTGTAACCGAGCTCAGCCGAATGGGAAGGGTCAGCGCCCAAAACAAAACAGATCAAGTGTTTTTGTTTTGAAACTGTGTTTATAGTCGGCTTCATGTTGCTTGGCGTGTGTCCATGAATAATAGACAGCACAATTTATTTCCAAAGATTGCTTCAAGACCATGCCAAAGTGTTCAGAGGAGATAAACAGATGTTGACTACACAAGGAAAACCTTGTGTTTTTTATTTAGTTTATGTTACAAAGTTTTCATTTCACTCGCAAAAAAAAAAGATGCACACAGCTCAGTGTGAGGTACGACACACTGGGAAACATGTTGCAGCTGTTTACTGCCGTTGGGATTAGGAATGTATTAACTCGCACTGTCTTCAAGTGAAAGATATATGACATGATGGACAAAAGAGGAGTTTAATAATATATTAATTATATTATTCCGCAAGTTTGAGATGTAATTCTGTCTGTTCTTACACTAATAAAAAGAGCGGACAAATATTAAGTATTAAGTAAAAGTCCTGCACCGACAAGAGATCGTTACTGAAGTGAAGGTTTTATCTGCATTGAAGTATCAGAAGAAAAAGTATTCATTGTGCAGAATGGCCCCATTTCATAGTGTTGAGTTATTATACGTACAGTTTTATATTATTGGATTAATACTACAGACACATTAACATGTCAGCAGCCGTTTAATGATGTAGCTGGTTAAAGCTCATTTTAACTTAATCTACAGTTTAACAAATAATCATGTTTTACAGGCTGTTGATGTGTGATCTGTTAAGTAACTATAGCAGTAGAATAAATGTAGCAGATTATAATATTTCCCTCTCAAATGTATGAGTATACAATATAATAGCATAAAATATTCAAGTAAAGTACAAGTGTACTCACTGAAAAAAACAAATCTATGTTATACTTCTATTCTAATACTTTACCTAATCTAATTAAATCTTACATATTGGTAACTGAAGACTAAACATTGTGTAATGCATTGTGCTAATTTAAATAAGATTTTCTTACTTTAAATAACAACGTACATTTACTCAAAAACTGCACTTAAGTATATTTAAGTATTTTACACACAATGGATTAAATACATTCAGTTAATGTTGTTTTCTTGAAGTCCACATAATGTAGTTGAAGCACTGATCACATTCTGTGCACATTATTAGTGTCTCCCACTGTCCTCCTGCAGGCTGAGAACAGAAGCAGTATCAGTCCGTCACTTCCATATAACCGAGGGATGAATGTCGTTGTGTGAAATCATTGCTTTGAAACTTTAACAACATACTCCTCATCAGGTGGGAGCATCAAGGAGCAGGGAGGGGCACAGTGGCAGCCGAGCTGTGAATAGGCCTCATCAGTGAGGGTGAGGGTTCAGATCCTTATATTAGTTATACAGGAGTCACCCTCCCCGACCTTAGGCAAATAAGCCACTTAACGCAATTATTTGCAATCACTAAATGTGCTATTCATTATTTGAAAAAATAAAAAAAATAAAAATGTTCTTGCCTCAACATAATTTCCTATTGTCCGTGTGAAAATAGGCAAAAGAGTATTATTGTGGAGAGGGCATTTCTTCTTTTTTTTAAAAGACCCCTTCAAAGTCTGAATAAACTTCAAAATTGTGCGATGAAACTGAGCCTTATTGTACGCAGAACCCCTCTGAGGAAGTTAATGTCAGGCTTCTGGAGCACATTGTATTGCACTGATTTGCAAATATAAGCTTTTGAAAAGCAGCACAATACTCCATCATGAATATTTCCGCTGTTGCGCATTTCATGCTATTGTAATACTTGAACTGTTTTTATTCACCTTATCAGAAGGTATTGTGGTAGAAGATACGTACACACTTTCCCCGATACCTGGCGCCTATAGATGTGAAATCACAGAGAGGGAAACGTCTAATGAGCTGATTTCTCCCAGAAGAAGAATCAGAGCGAGCAGATGAACAATTATTCCAAACTTTCCCTCTAGTGTTTATCCGTACATCTGCCTTTGTTTGATTACAGTTTCAAGAACAGAAGCCTCACTCTCTTTAGCCTCTGTGCGGAGCGTAAAGTGCTATTTGGTAATGCAAACCAAATATTGGGCTAATTAGCAGTTCCCTCACGTTCCTATACGTTCTTTCGCTCTGCATATTTCTGCCTTCCAGATAGTAATGCAATTAAGCACAACATTTCTTTTTTCCCTCGACAAAATTGCTTAAGTAGATGTAATTAGGGAGTGAATGTTTTGATGAGGAGAACAGAACTTATGGAATATATCCGTAAACCTTCGTCACACAGCAGCTATAGGAAGAGTGCATTTGTAACTTTAAGGAGTGTTTCTCATTTAAACGATTGCTTTTACATTTTTAAACATTATTTTTGATACGATTCTCACATGCTCACATAGAGATTAGAAGTGTTACTGGTTGCTGTAAGTGTTACAATGTAAGCTACTGTGTCCTCATTCGGTGTGAAATAAAATGCATTAAAAAAATGTATTTAAAGCTAATATGAAGCTTTAGTTTGATCAGTCAAATCAAGCGGGTGTCTTGCTGATTTGAAGCCTCACACTTTGGTTCAACTTTGCGGTGCATTTTTGCACGGTGGGTTTTTGTTTTTGTTCCTGAGCAACGATTACAATGAACACACATTGTTTTAATATTAATATTGGCATCAACGGTTGTAGAAGAAGTACTACATTTTAATTATATTTTCCCAAAGTAAGCAACACCACAGTGTAGAAAGTACTCATCATGCAGAATGGACAATTTCAGAATAATATAGTATATAGTAGTATAATAATATTATAGCCTATATTGTATTATTGGTCAATGATTGATGCATTAAGTGACATCCTTTTAATAATGCAGTGGTCTTAGCTTAACATATAATAATTGTATTGTGTATTACTGAATTAAATCAGCAAAGTGACCAGTAACTTAAGTTATTAGATAAATATAGTGGAGGAAAAAAAGTGCAATATTTGACCTAAAATAGAAGTTTAAAGAAGCAGAAAATGGTCAAAAGAGTAAATATTCTTATGTTCCACCACAATGCAAATATTGTTTTAAAACAGAAAGATGAAAGAGTCCTGCATGAAGATTGTTTTCATAGTGAAGTAAACCTGAAACTGCTCATTGGTGTTGTCGTTTAAACGACTGTGAAATCCTTCCGTGAGGAAGCAGCTGAACCCGCTCCCATTCAACTCCATATACTGAGCTAAGAGTTTGATTGTGGTGGCATGCGCATCTGTGTGAAAACTGGTGGCAGCATGATGCGTCACAATCGCCTCTGATCAGTTACAATGGAAATAAATAATTCATGCTGGAGGAAATGAGTCTAATTAGCAGGCAGTTTGGGTCCTTTGATAAAGCCGAGGACTAATTCTATGAAGGGCAGGAAGCTCTGTCATCAGTCAGCCCTGAACAGATTAGCATCTATTATGAATGAGGGACGAGCACCCTGGTGAAACCAAGTGTGTCCAAGAGACAAACTTAATAACTCCTGCAACGGGACAAACTTCCCCCGCTCCCTTCAAACACCCCTCCCCCTCCACAGCAACACATATATATATATTTCCGTCCCTCTCTGTCATCAGTCTACGCTGCCATCCTGCAGGTCTATTGTGTGCAGGTAGAAGAATGCCACTGCAATGGGGAGACTCGCCCCGCTGTCCATCATCCTGACAGCTGTGGAAATACATTCGCCATGCTGCATTAAGGAGCGTCCACAGTGTTTAACACCACACTCAAATACAAAAGGAATCCGGGGCACCTTCTTCATGCCTATTTTCTACGCCCTTGCACCACTTTATTTAAGTGCATTATTTACCTCACCGGATTTGTTTGTTTTTTTTGCAACTTCTGAGATGCTCTATGTGATGCAGATGATGCCACATCGCTCCTCTTTTCTTGCGAGAACAACACAATAAAGGCCAATTAGTACTGAGTGCGGAGCCGCTGTGACAAGCAGAGGTCCCGGTATCAGGGGGGGGGGGGGGACACACGCGTGGGCGGGGTGGACCTGTCAGCGCTACATTGAGGGAGATAACAATAAATAGCTAATAATGACACTTAATGAGCTTGATTAAGTTGATTTGTTATGGAAAAAAGTGCAGCAAATAGTGGCTGTAGGTGATGTGGTAAGAGATTGATTTTAATAGATAGGAAACTCTGTTGGGGCTTTGCTGCACAATGGGGCTGCAGAGGGAAAATAAGGTACAAAGGGAAGCTGAATGGATTCTCACGAGACACATTTGAGATAATTAGATAAATTTCACACTAACACACATCATTCACTCAAGGACATTATGAACATGTTACATTTCCCAGCGTACAAAGGACTTCGTATATTTTCAAGCTTGGTCTGATCATTTAACTTACATGTTTCCAGCAAGCGCAATATGTTCATACAGTATATGAATGTCTTTAAATGCTATTATGAGAGCAGTAATGACTGCAAGATAATTATCCCTCCCACTGAGACGGCTGCTGAATTTCTCTCATTTCACCACATAATTGTCTATGATTGAATTGGAGATTTTATATACTTCTCTGTTCTTTCAGGCTGAGTTGACTTTCCACGGTGATGGTGGAGGTTATCACGGGCCCTCCAAGTCCCCCCAATTGCCCTGTAAACAACATGCAATAGTGAAGAAAGTTTCCCCTGCTTTCAATATGCCTCTCCCAATTTTCCCTCGAAAGCGACAGAAAGTCAGATGAAGGGAAGTTTAATTAAGTAAGAACCTGTTGAGGAAGATTTCCAATCATGGTCTTCAGAATGAGTGCATTCAGCGTATTCATCTCCAGGCGATATGCTCTCTCTTTATCCAAGTGTGCGCTGGAGTTCTCTAGAGGGGCCCCAGTTAATTGAATACATTAAAGTAGAGCGCCGGAGGCTTTATTTATTTTTCTACTTTAGTCAGACTTGTTTAAAGGAGACCAACTGCTGATGTTTGGCCCCTTCTAGGCTTTAAATGGTCTCTACACTGGGAGTGGTGTGCAGGAGTAGTGGTTTGAGAAGAGATTTGATGTAATCCACAGCCTTATTTATTCCCCATGAACCCCTGAGTGAGTCTAGTTTATGTATTTGGCAGTCATTCAAATGCGTATCTTGGCCCCCAGGCCTGTGCCCCATTATGTATCTAAAGAGTCAATGCAGAGAAACTTATGGAGGTTTCATTTTGTTCCCTTTAACGTTCGTCTGCCGCTGCTCCGTTCCTTCTCCTTTTGTAACTTTTACGACACACTCTTTGCTAACACGAGCCAAATCCACACCATTCATAAGATCAGTTTTAATTGTTTCATGTGGCTTTTGTCCATATGTTAATTGCAGAGGTTTATACAGATGTAATGTCCATTGACATTTGGCACACAGGAAATAGTAAATATCAGGTTTCCCGCTGCTCTTTGCTGCATCTTGTCCCGTTTCCTGTCTATAGTCAACTGTACTATCGTTAAAGGCAATAAAGCACAAAAAAGGATCTTTAATTTGCCTGTTTCTGCGGACATTTGTAAAGACTTGGAGAAGCGCTGACTGACCTTTTAAGATCATACTTTAAATGACCAGTTAATGCCGTTTTGAAGCAAATAAGATCATATCAGAAGCTGTACGTACACCATTTTTTCAAATACATACAATATAAATTGAACCTGGACGGGTCAGAGGCAATGTAGAATAGATGACAGAGGTGATTCTTCAAAAAGCCGCTTGACTGGTGGACTTCTGGGTATTAACATCATGTGGAGTGTGAAATCCAGACGGTGACTTTCTCCCCGTTGGGCACCGAGATCAGATCCCTGGACAACACTCATTAGTCAACATGCTCTTCATCTCCGTCGTCACATTCATCACGACACAGAAAACTTACTTGCACAAGCACATTATATGCTCATTAATAACCTGGTACAACATTCATCTTGCTGGAAGGAAATTAATTTCCTTGCTGTGGTGCACTTGTTCATTTAAACCAATTGTCAAAACCGCTTTTTCTTTCTAGGAATTGCTCCATCCCTTCAATCATAGTTAAAAGGGTAATGGGACAAATATTATTTTGCATTATATTAAACTGGCTGGTTATCAAGGTCTTAACCTGCTTTTTTCCCCCTGCAACAAACATGTGGAGTTGCAGTATGAAAAATACAAAAGTGCCTTTAAAAGGCATATTTGCTTTTGAGAAAGTTCTTTGAATTGTCCACAGTGTCATCTTAAATATGTAAAACACTGTCATTTGAATACCAGGATGCCTTTTCATTAAAAGGACTAAAGTGATATTTAAAATGAACAAGGTGATTAAGAGCGACTGTGCTGGACATTTATGTAGCAGGACTGCACATAATGAATAAAGATTCATGCTTTAGTTCCAAATTTAAATTTTTGCACAAAATGTGCCTGATGTAGTCAGCTTTTAATCACCTTACTGACAGGAGTAACTGCTTTCATTTAACCTTGACTGAAGATCATGAATTCTAAAGCATTTAATTGGATACGTCATTTAACAGAATGAACAGAGCAAATTTTCACCAATTCAAAGGCTCAGATTGACAGACAGTGGCAGTAAGACCCACCACAATTAAAGCTGATCTGTATTCACTGGCCCTGTCACCCATCGCCATTAGTGATGTGACTGTTTGATCATCTCTGCAGAGAAACTTTGCTGAACTTCACCTTGTTTTGAAAGGACTCGACGTTGAATGAAAGACGAAGGTTGAGAAGGGGAAGGGGCTTTGGAGGATAGCGACACCCACGCACACACACATACACGCACACACGCACACGCGCACCTATCTACCTCTGGAACGAAAGCTCCCTCCGATGCACTATGGTTTAACAGCAGTAACTTTCCTGAAAACGGCCGTGACGGCACAAAAGACAACAGTGCAAGACTTCCACCATTATGTTTATTATCTCTATCAGTGGCTTAATTGAAATGTTTCAAAATCAGAAAATAACAATGCCATCTTTTTGAGACATTGGAAGTAATGGCTTTGTCTCGTTGCTCTCTGCAGACAATTGCCCCAGTGATGTGAAAAACTGTGTCAAGTGGTACACAGTGAAATGTGCGGCAGACACTTAATTGTTTTCCTGCCTTTGACTTCAGAGAGAACAAATTCAATCTGTGTGCCAGACATTTCCTCTGTGACTAAGCCTAACCAGCCAAAGCATGTTTGGTTAAGCAACCAGCCCCAGGGTTAAATTTCTGATTTTGCAATTACAGTTTTTTTTTTTTTTTTATCCACAAAGATACAATGTGTTATTTAAATGAACATAGCTTTGGGATGTTTCTGTTAACCAGATCCAATAAAGTGGTTCTCAAAGTGAGGTCTGGGGACCCCTGAGGGCCCTTTGGAGTGCCCCAAGGGTTCTGCAGAAAAATGAATTGTAGATTAATTTCACTCTATTTTTTTAACTCATAATTTCATAGAAGGGGAATAGATTGTCTGTTTTTGGGTCATCAACGAGACGTCTCTATATGTAGCGTGGAGGTCTAGATATATTTCAATTTTCTTGTGACACTAAAAAGAGAATATATATTATTTGAAGTGATAATCTGGTTTGCTCTGAATAATAATCATAATAATATAAACTCGATCTTTGCGACGCATATGCACACTATGTTCGGGATTCCAATAAAATGCATCGTCATTAAAGAGGATTTATGCAGAAAAACACACAAAAGAAAATTAAATAAACATTGAGTCACAGGAAACAACTAGAAACACGCCTCAGACCAAACACATTATTCTTTCCTCTTGGGAAAAATCTTAGGAGAGATTTTGCAAGTGGGATGACACACAATGGCTTATTCCAGCTGGATTTGATCAACACTGACATTTTGGAACAGAAGAAAGGCATGTTAAAGGAAATGCAGATTAGGGAGACCAAATCAAATCCACTCAAGTGTTGTTCATTCTGCCCCGCCACAATACAAACCATGTGTGCTGCTTTTAAGTGGTGAAAATAATCTTAAGATTATAGAGTGGTCTCTGGTGCTAATTGTCTAAGAGCTGTTTTTCTTTTGCTCCCATTAATTCTTCCTTTAAGAGCTTTCCCCTCAAAAATGTTAACGGCATTTTGTCAACTGTTAGCTTTGGAGCTATTGTTTGATGGCAAATGTAATGAGGGAATCATCATTTCAACATGTGTGGTGAAACAGATCTCACAAACGTTCTGCGGGACAGCTGTCGTAACAGATTTGAAATGTTAAGAAGTTTATGCTGCCTCAGAGGAAAAGCACTTAGCGCCTGCTCACTGATGTGTGTTGTTCTCATGCTCGGTGAGGGAAGACTCCGACAACAGGTTTGAAGCATGAACAACTTCACAGCTTCCATGTGAGACTCAACACGGATGCACTCAAGCTACATACAAATGCTGTTACCTCAGATTCAGAATTTATGGACATTTCATCCTCGAAAAAAAAAAAAGTATGATTGACTTCAATAATATCTTTAAAGTCTTCCTCCACTCAGAAATGTGTGTTGCTTATATTCTCTTCATTTGAGTGTTTGACCTTCACCATGTAGAGCTTGACACATCCAAGAGAAGAAGCTGATTTCCCCTTTGTTATGAAAAAACAACAACATGTAAGTCACAAATCATTCCTCCAAGAAGAGTGTTTCATGTGTCTTAAAACATGTCTTTAAAATAATCTCAAATGGTGCACATTTCATTTCAGACACTGTCCAGCTGTAGCTCACTGCCACAGAGAGAAAACACACTCTCACCAAGTCTGCAACTTTTCCCAGGAGTTCTGCACCCACTGTTGATTTCCCACAACACACACACACACACACACACACACACACACACACACACACACACACACACACACACACACACACACTGTAGCTGAATAGGTCAATCATTGGGGGGGAAAAAAAGACAAAAGCAAACCAACACCATCCATTTATTCCTCTTTACCTCCCGACACCCTCCCTTCTCTCGCCTTGCAAACCAGTGAAGGCCATCACTTGTCTGGAGTTAATGGTGACGCAGGGCAGAGCAGCGTGCACAGGTGCTTTCATGACTGATTGATATTGTTGGGTTTAAGGCTATAATATTAAACAAATGGTCCATTCTAAATGTTTGAAATACCTTGCTGTGAAACAAAAAGCGACTGTTGCAGCACCTTTTTGTTTGTAAAGTGGTAAACACAGAGGTAAGTGGGAACACTGCAGGGATACAGTAACTATGTAAGGATGAGGGCCTGTAATTATCATGCTGGATTTCAAACCAGTCACTGATGTGTTTTGAAATCAACAATAGTGACACTCATAATTGTTCAAAATGCCCTGTTGTCAACAACTGAATTAACAAGAACCACTGTATGTATAGTGTACTCTTTGTCCTCATTGTTTTTGTTCACATGCTTTCTTTCGTTTCTGTAGCTGTAATGACTTTTTGACAGCCAAATTGATACAACACGTAATTTTATTGTGACTGGAATTAATTATTTTATTCTTTACAAACCTTTTTATTTTATTTTATGTAAAGCCACAAGTTCAAAAAAACGACGTGACCTCGCGCATGAATGCGAATTGATCTGAGGTTATGTATATTTCATGTGTTACTGATTTGTTTTGACAGCGTTACTTCAGTGTATCCACTCCATTGAAAGTCGTCCTGGGCTTGTCCATTTGCCTGTAGCCTGGATTCATGGCCGGCAATGAATTGTGTGTTGAAGGGTCTGAAGGAGAGAGTTAATGAAGTAAAAATTAATGAAGCACGTGAGCACCACCATCTCAAGGCTGTAAGCTCCTCCATGCCCCATTTATAATGTATGATCTCAATAAAATCAATCCAATGTACCAGTTCTCACTTAGGGTAAGAATAGATTTACAGATTACAGCCCTGTGTTCCCCTGGTCATAATTACATCCACCTTCCCCTCCCTCTCCTACAGTCAAAGTGTGCTGCTGGACTCCTTAAGAGAATTTAATGTGAAGTTTCACAACACCGTGCACAGACAATGTCATTGTCCTCCTGTCACATCGCTGAATATTCAGCTCTGATGCTGCTGCAGGTGTGAGGAAACCGTCACAACCTCTTCTTTAGAGGCGTGAGGTGTAACAAACGGCACTGAATCTCTGTCACACGTTATAAGACCCTTTGAGCGTTTGTTAGTTTGCCGTGTGTCATTTTCTTTGATTAAATGTATGTATTATGTGAGGTAAAGAAGCTCTCATAGCTATTTTACTTTCTCCTCCACTTCCTGAAGACTTGTTGAAAGTTGAAGGAAGATAAAGTGCAGCAAGTTGCCTGTATTAGAGCTCCCCCTTCAGGTGCCATGGAGAACTATGTATAATGAGACTGAACTCTACATGATGAGAAGCAGCAGCGTTATCTTACATTATCCATTTAGCATCCGCATCGATGGACCATGAGCATGTATTTTGTAAGCTTCTTCTCTCTTTTAAAAAAATATTCTTTTAACAGACTCTACAACGTCCCCGGTGACAAAGACACATGTTGTGTGCAATTAAAATCCCCGTACTAATTATTCTTACTGCGATGTATGTTGTGCAAAATGTGAAGAAACATAAAATTCATCTTTATTATTTACAGCTCACCGTATACTTACTATGCACACTCACTGTGTATAACGTGTGCATGGGATCATTTGAATAATTTCAGTTGTCTCACTCCTTCTGCAGCTGAAGTTGTAAACTATGTGAAGTACTATCACATACGCAATTACAGCTTTACACATATACAGAATGTATGAATCCCAAGTAAATAAGAAGCTGATTTTGTTTTAGATAAACCCATACAGGCTTTAGACACGCACATAAAAAACAGAATTGTCAAGTTCAGCAACCTGATGTGTCTACCCCTCCACCTCCATGAACAATTCTGTATTTATAATGTCATCTTATCACGCTCCCCTTGAAGGCAGCAGCAAGTGCACTTATGCCTTTCTTTGTTAGGGTGAGTTGGCAATTTCCTGTGAGATGGAGCAACTGCAGGCAGCCCTTTTCTTTGATAATGTCCCTGACACCTGGACCAAACTGCTGTTTCCATCACTTTGCAGGCTGGAACAGGAGGAAAGGAACATGTCATAAGCCTCCTGCCACCCAGAGTCACTCACTGTGCATTTAACAGCACTCTCCTCACTATACTCTCCAGGATGTAGAGGTCAGAGCCAGAAGAAAGATTCTTGTTTGGAAAGTTGTATTGCTCAGCTGCATCAAAAAAAAAGTACGAACAGTCAATCTAACATTTTATTATCAGTATTTATCCAATTATCTTGCATGTATTCCGTGTAATAAGTTAGCTTTACATAGTGTAGCGTGTTAAACTTGTACCATGTAAAGCTGATTATTAAGCAGCATTCCTGAAAGGGTGTTTATTACAGAGGCCTGACAGATTGAGTCTAAATTATAATTAATCAGTTGATTTTGACCCACAGATTGTGATTGTGCCCTGTGAGTTTCATTTATTCAGCTTTTCTTCTGGCTCTACTACAATCACTATAGACCTGCAGGACTCCCAAGCAAATTAACAGTCTTCACGCCACCCTGCAGCCATAATGAAAATATCAGTCAATCAAACTCCATATTATGCTGTGAAATTCTACCCCATATCTCAAGACCTGCATACAAATAGAAACCTGTTTCAGCTTTATGGCTGGCAGTATATCAGTGACACAATATTTAAAAACCTCGCTGCGCTGAGCACGTCCACCTGAAGCACCACTGTACTGAGATTTTCTACTCTGTTGTCCGGTGACGTGCGATAAAACAGATAATCTGGACATTAATATGCTTTGGGGAAATCCAGGCTTTCTTCGTATAGATAGGAGGAGAGCAGGGCATGCTGGGATAGGGGGCCCATCTGCGACCTGTCTGCAGGTCCGGTGATGTATAGCTGTGGGCTGGACGGCCACAGTCAGGGCTGTGTGTTGCTGCTCAGTCTGCCATGGCACTCAGGGCACTTCAACCCCCAGTCCCTCCTTACAGGTACCCCGCAGCCCACCACCGTGCGCTACTCATTTACTGCTACACTGGTTTTCATAATTAGCACCGCAAGGCCTCATTAAATCTGCTCTAATGAATAAATATTGTATTTCATAGCCTGATTACCAGATCAGCTCAATGCTTGAGCGTTGTAAACAATTACTTCCCTAAATATTCATCACCCCAAAGTGGATGATCATTGGTATTTAATACAGGACTAGTATTTTCAAGTGCATCTTTATTATACTAATAATAGTTTTTGAAATGTTCATTTTAAAGGGGAAAAAAGTAGATTATTTATTAGATCTCTTACTGTAGCTTTACAAAGTATAAGTATCATTATATTTATTTATATACCATTTTTCTAATGCAGTACAATATAAAAAAAACCTGCAAAAAATCATAAATGTTTGTGAAGCTTATGTTTTTGGGTCAGCGAGTTGTCAATTCAACTGCATGGACATTTTTAACTATTTACCATAATTATTAATGATCTAATGGATTGTATTACATGAAGAGCATTCTTCTATTCATTTATATCTAAATGGGACGAGACAAAATATATTAAAAGTATCTAATCAACTGGTTATTCATTCTTGTATTTTTGTATTCCTGGTAAAAAAAGGACCAAGTATTTGTTTTCTTCTATTTATTGTTGTGTCAATACTATTTAATTGTAATGTTTTGTTCCATCTATGTAATTATGATAAAAAGGCTACTTATTGGATTTGTAATTTGTCAATTGTTATCTTATGAGCTTGTAAGTTTAGTCACACGCTATGTTGCTTAAAAGTCTAAATTCCATTAAACGAATGACAAATCCAAACTTTAAAGGTGCTACTGTATTTACGACATTCAGAGTCTGGGCCGGGATTGACTCCACACGGCTCTCACCTCTGACGACACAAGCTAACACGGACGTGGCTAGCAGTGCTAACAGTGTTAACGTGGGCGGGAACCGGGGAGTGGACATTACGCTTCTGCGACTACGACCTCCCGACAGCAGCAATAACTACCGTATGAGTGCAGGCGGGCCGTGTTGCTAACTTGCTAAATCTGGCGACTTTCAAATCCTCTTGCCGATTTTATTTTTTGTCAAAAGTGACAAATCTAGCAACTTTTTCTGATGGCCTATTTCAATGGCAAAATAAAAGAAACCAAGAATTAACAGAAGAAAGTTCATTTGTAGTTCTAAACATATTTAGGGTGTTTCTTTCTTCACTTTTTGTCTCCCCCACGACGTTATTCCTGCCTCCTACAGCGACCATTACAATACATGCAAATGACCAATAGCTACTTTGCTTACTGAGGAGTTGGCAACACTGCAGGCGGGATTAGCTAGCCAGTGGGACATGAAGGGAGAGACTCACATGCACAAACTTTCACATGCGGCCGGCTCAGCTACCAAAACAAAAACCTGAGAAACACAGACACTTAGTTTAAGGCAAGGCAAAGAAATTGTATTGAAATAGCCCATTTCATACCCAAAGCACTTTACAGGTGGCAAAAAGCACAAGAAATAAATGATAAAAACCATAAAATCCAACAAGCAAAGTTTGAGTAAAATGTTTAAAAACAATAGAACGATGAATGAAACAAGAATAGTTTATCACAAAAATACATTTAAAGAAATCATAGTAAACTATGTCCTAAAGTCCAACAAAAAGTCATAGTATAGTATGCCATAAAAATGTCATAAAACATGTCAGAGTAAAGTATGTCGTAAAATATGTCATAGTATACTATGGCATAAAGCCATTCATGATATTGTATGTCTTAAAAACATGTCATAGTAAAGCATGCCATGCACCACTTTTATCTCCATCCAAAGCGGACAAACTACAGGAACGACACGTTAGGCGATCCCCTTCATGCAGACTCGACCGAGAGGACCGATGGAGTGAGGAACTCTGCTTCAAAGCCCGGATGGTGAGTCATGGTGAGGGTGTGACATTAGTCCACAACCTGGTTGTGTAAATTGGAAGTCAATATAACCTCCTGAATACTGAACTGCAGAGATGATCATTTAGGGTACTAATGTAATGTTCATCCATGATTTTAGTGCTGAAACAATCTGATTGTCTTAGTCTTTTATAATGCAAAATGATTCATTCACTAGTAGTGACTCAGCAGTTTTCTATTTAATAAACTTGTATTTACGACTGCTAATCAGTTGATCATAGTGCCACTTTGGCCTCTAGAAAATTGTAATGGGCCATTTCCAATATTTTATAAGCTATACTATTAATCGACAGATTAATTAAGAATGAAAATAATTATTTGCAGCCATACCTGATTTAGTCATATTATTCCCCGTCGTGGGACTAATAAAGGATTTCTGATTCTGATTACACATTTAGAGCGAGGGCAGTGTACATATGCTTTCCTTACACTTCAATTAATTACATTTTATTTGTATTCCGTTTGTAGTATCTTAAATGCAGCTTAGTTGCATTGTAAATTGTGATTTTCTTTTACCCATTCAAGCTTATAGACAGTTTATTGACAGCCCGTACAAAGATAGTGTCGACTCTTTAGCCAGGTTATAATAATCTGTTTTACTCACTTAAGGAATGCAAAATAACTACGGTATAAAACACTGACTGTAGCTTGCCAACAGTGGAAACATTAATAAACTTCAGCCTACATGCTCCTCAACATCTTCAATCACCACCAGTGTTCAGGATTCCTCCTACACGTTTCAATAACAGTAATTACAGCTGCCACTGTTCTGGGTAGAGTGATGGTCAAGTCAAAGAAAACTGATAACATGATTCTGCAGTGATTAACGCTTTAATGAAAATGTATAGTTAACCCAATGAGCACAAAGCAAGCATCGCCATAACAGATATTCCCATCAACAGTTCAGCATTACTCTTCGTGATAAGAGTGAAGTGCCTGATAAACACAAACGGCAGTGAAATAACCTCCACCTGTTATTACACTGAAGAAGGAAATCTCGAACGTTGATTATTTTTTGAAACAGTATCATATAATCAGAGTGTCCTGGTGCAGGTCAAATTAAGTACATTTCAAAGATGAGCGACACAAAGTGTCATTTCGTGTCGAGTATCGCACTTCTGAACAGAAAACGCAGGCCATAACTCTATTGCCACTTCAGTGGCACCTTCAACCATTCCTACTTAACAGTGTAAGGCAGAAAACGAGCCAAAGAGACTGGAGCAGAGCGAGAATGTGCTTTAACAGGATAAAATGATTTACAGGTATGAGATTCCCATTAGAGTGTGCTAATTGTTTCCACACCATTAGTGACAGTTATCTAATGAAGGATATTTAACCAGGCGCTGTAGTATATCACAGTTCCTCTCGGTTTAGAAGTGAGAGGCAGTGGACCCCACAGTCTCTGCCCTTTCCACCTGCACCAACCTCCGTAACATGCAGAACATTGGGCCATTTTCTACAGGACATCCCAAATATACCGAACATTGTTTCGTTTTCAACATTTACACTTTCAGCAGATTTACAAAAGACTACACAACTTGTAAAAACACAAGCATATCATTGTTAAAAAAAAGGCACTAGGTTGAAATTTAAGTGGGCAGTGTGAAAGCCATACATTTAAAACAATGTAAAATACAGTAGATCTAAACAAGCCTGATTTTTGTGCAGCCGGTTGGATGATTCTTTTTTTTTTTTTATGCTAGGGAAATATATACATTAATTATCTTAACACATTTAAGATCACAGAGGAATGTTTGGACATTGTCCTAAAATCTCCATCTTCACGTTTTGGTCCACTTAAGTTTACATTCAACCAGTCTTAACGTAAAAAGGCTCAGCTCTTTAGAACAGGCAGGAAGTTAAAAACAAAGCAAGCTTTAGGCTGGAGAGAACTGGCTGAATGTGCCTCCTCCAGATGTCAGTCAATGCTCAAAAAGTATGTGAAGCTTCACAAACAGGAGCAACAATAAGCATTGTGTTGTAATGAACACCATGAACAATATTTGGACTGTTCGGAAGTAAAAAAATGGTCAGAGCACGTCGATCATGGTCAGCTCGTACCTCCACACTTCACTCGCTGATCTTTTCCAGCTCCTTTTTCAAGCTGCAGTGAAGATAAGAAAACCTCAGTGTTAAAAACAAACAATTAAGTCGTGAAAGAATATATATGTATCTTTTCAAATTTGACAAATGCTTCAGTCACCTTTTCAGATAGGCGTGTACATTATCATATCCATGATATTTAGCCAGGTACACCAACACTCCTGTAGCACAGCGACCGTCTCGGGCCCGACAGAAGCTGCAGTTGCAGATCCCTCTGCATGGCGGGCACTGCCACTCCTGCCAGGAACAATGATTAAGAAGTCAGACTTACCCAAACACACATGATCTAATGTCAAGACCACCATGTACGTTTTAGGTACTCACCATACTCAGCAGAGCGTCACGGACCTCCTCTCCATAGCGGTTACGGAGACAGGGGCCGCAGAACTGACCCCTCACCCCCACACACTCTGGATTGCGGCAGCTGGTTTTGGTATCGATTGTTTTCTGGCGGCACTGGTGGCAAGTGGATCCCTAAAAAAAATAAAAATAAATGAACTCTTCCATTACAACCAAATGCAGCCGCTCCAATCTTCTCAGCATCACAGTGGATGTGGGACTTACAGTGAAGCTGTTGTAGACTTTATCCCGTGCGTTCTGGCAGATGCCCTGCAGCTCTGCCTCTGTGATGTCATCCACAGGCCGCACTAAGTGAGGGATGGCCTTGGTACCATTGAAGTAACGACGACGTGGCTGTGCATGAAGTAAATGTAGTTAATGCCTGTACTGTATATTAGGACAATTTCATGCAACATAAACGGTGACGAGACCCGCAGACCGCTTGCGATGTGACTTACTGGCTCATCATCTTCCTCATAGTAGGGGCTTTGGCGAACCAGACTGAACTTGTCCTCGGGCTCTTCCTCTGAAGTTGGGCTGGGCGGTCCGTCCACCAGTGTGCGGGACCGTGTGTGGGGCCGGGACAAACGCTGGGGGTTTCTCCTACGAGCTCCTGGAGTCCCCATGGAACGTCGAGGTGCCCGTCGAGGCTGAAGAAGACCAAATAGTACCAATTAATACAGACCACTGATTAAAGCACAGAGTGCTATGGTGAGATTTACTATATATTTATTGTCAGGTTAAATTACCGTAGAGGAAGAGGACATTGCCATCTGTCTTGGGAGGAGTCCGGGTACTTTGTTCAGCTCTGCCATGAGCTTTGCTAGCTAAAACACAAAGAAAAAATGAATGAATAAGTAGATAAGGCACAATATAAATGGAGGCTGTTACGATCAAAGTCCAGTTCATAGTGCCAAATGAGAGTAAAGTAGAATAAATAGAGCAAATTGTACCATTTCTTTATTCTCCTTAATGTTCATGGCTCTCTTGCTCATGGCGTTGTCCTCTCCGTCAGAGTCAGAGTCAGAGTCCTGTACTTTACTTTGAGGTAGTGGTTCGGATGCGGGCCTCTTCTTAGTGGGGAATGTCATAGCAACCTTAAGGATGGATCTGCGGCCACATCTCGGAGGGTCAGAGTCTACTTTCTGAAAGAAAATACAATTAATGATTAGCGTGAAAACTTAAGTGCTGTATGACGAAGTTCTGAAAAATGTTGCATTTGTATTTCTCCTTGCAAGTTACCATGGTTTTCATCTGGCTGTTGATCACACTCTCATCAAACCCGCAGTATGTATCCTCCTCAGATGAAGCCTCAAACACCTTTGGTTTCCCTGCCATCCTCTTCGTCGGTCTTAAGATGCTCCTCTGAACACAAGACGCAATGTTAAGTTACAGATTCACCACCATTTAACAAGGAATATTAACTTTTTTTTGTTTTGTTACCGTATTTGCAAAGCCTCCATCGGAAGCCAAAGCTATCGCAGCTATCATCCGAAGAAGAAGTCTCCATGGGAACCAGAGGGACACTGCGGAAACTCCTCAAACTCATCCTGGTAGATGGAGACTGGGCTGCCAGTTTCTGCAGATGATAGAATAGGCAAGTTTAGAAAATATCCTTTTTATAACAAACTTTACTACAAACATGTTTCTGTGTCTATAATGTTACTCTACGCAGTTTATCTTACTTCATTGTTACCACCTTCCACATTACATTGACCTCAGAGCTTAAAATCAGGTTGTGACCAACTGAATCAACACTTTCAGAGCTCTCAGTTGGATTTCTTCAAGTGATAGCTAGGCTTCAAATGGTTTACAGTAGGGCTACAAGTAAGGATGACTTTTACTTATCATTTTGCAACTACTTAACTAACATGTTAAAGCGTTAATTTTCTTGCAGTGGACTAATCATTAATGTTTCAGATCTAATTTACTATTATTTGATATTTGACTGTTGGCAAACCTAACTAAATGTAAACTGGGTAATTGGCTAATGTAATGTAATGTAATGTAAATTAACATGCTAACCTTAAAGTAAAGTTATATATTCATTAACTTGTGTAGGTTAGCCTACATTTCGAAGAGAGGGGGAGTGACAACATTTAACTAACTAATTATAGCTTATCTTGACCAATTGTGTAAGTTAAAACCCTCATTTTGTTTCAACTTTGAAACGTTGAATACATGTTGGAGGGACATTGGGATTTAAATGGTAACTGTTACAAAGTTGTCATAACAGGATGTTTTATCAAGAAAACAATAAAACACGATTCTGATAATAGAGTAAGATAAAAACAATGTAAGGCTGCTTTTCTTACCTTGGAGCGGGTGGCTGGCATTTTTATTTTAATAATCGTTGCAGATAAACAGGGAGACACAAACTCTGCGTGCAACAGCAGCTCTGCAGTGAACAAAGCAGGACCTGCAGCTGCAGCCAGATCCACAGTTCATTTCCCGCGCTACCAAAAAGTCCTGGAAGATGTATAAAATGTAGTCCGGTAGTTTAACTAAATAATACACTTTTTGTAAGACACAGGAGGCCACATCTTACACCGAAATTCGTTATTAATATTTAAAAATGTATTTGGTATTTCTTTAAGGAATCAAATTCACAAACGTATTAGTATATGTAGACTTTAAGGGAGTGACAGCGTTGTGTCTTCCATGTACTTTGTTGTGGCGCGAGTTTTTTATTTGTGAATTTGCATGCAAGGCGGGTAAAATATTGAGCTCTGTCCAACTATGAAGCTATTATGAAGTCTAACTCTAGTCCAACTATTTAAGAGGTCAAATGTTGAAAGATCTAAGTTTAACTGTCCTTTCACTTAATAGCAGACAGGACACACAATATGACTCTTTCTTCGGACTTTATACATTTTTTATATTTCAGTTACACTTTATGTGGTTTACAGTTAACAAAGGAAATAAAGGAGGGCTATTTATTAGCAAAGGAAATATGAAGACATGGGAATGTCATTTATTAAAACTGAATAATAATAAAAGATTGCACTAAAGACAAATGAGATAAGACAAAAACATAAACTTCAGGAAGTGGATATGGTTGAAGCAGGAACACAATAACAAGGCTGGGGTGGGGCATACCAGACCTAATACAACTTTACAAACTTTAGAAAACTACTTTATACTATATATATATATGTTAATATGTTATACTGTTATAATATATATACATATACATATGTATATATATATATATATATATATATATATATATATATATATATAGTAATGATACTTATTGTCTGTATTGATATAGAAATATAATATAACTATATATATTATAACACTATAACATATTAACATATATATATATATGAGATCATTTATTAGTCTGGTGTATGTTTATATACACTATATACTTTGCTGCTACTAATCACATATCACCACTATCACGTTTGCGTTATAATTTTGTCTCTAATTGCTCCTGTATAGTTTCTTTTTTAATTCTATTCTTATTTCAGTTTTATATACTTGCCTATTGTTTAATTTGTACTTTCACTATTTATCTGTACTTACTTCTGTCCTTCTGCTGCTGCAACAACCACATTTCCCCACTGTGGATCGATAAAGGCGTATCTTATCTCATCATATATGACCATTGTCAAACAATGCACTCAGTAGATCATGTTATATTTATGCGCCAAAAATACTACACAGAAAGAGACACACTAAAGAGACAACTCAGATTTGAAGAAATTAACATTTTATCTTGGGTAAGGGTGTTATAACAGTTTATTTGATTACTTGAGAGAAACTGGGCTGATAAATAAAAAATAAAAATATGCATCTATAACACTGGGCACCACCGGCTATTTAATAGAAGGAAGAAAGTGAAGAACAATGACTTAATTGTCCATTTTTGTAATAATAATCACATAAATCATTTATATTAACACGACAGGAGCCCCTTTTTAAAAATAAACCTTATGTTCATACATATATACATCATCATAGGGCATCAATGAGATTATTTTACAACAAGCAGTTCATTTTTGAGCATGTAAACAGACATAATTCATATGTAAAACCATTTCACAGCATACTATGTAAAGAAGCTGTCAGTTCATGTGTGGCCCACATTAAGTTCTTCCAGCAGCACCGCGTCCTCCCCTGCCCCCTCTTCTCTGTCGACCTCTGACTTGTTTATTGTCCTGACGTGGTAATCTTTTCAGTCGCTCCACTTTGATCCACCCTCCATCGCTGGCTTTGGCCCCCTCTTTCTCCTCACTGGGGTTTTCTGTCACAGACAATATACCTGGTATCATGGAGGGGCGGCTCTGTGGTGTGACACTGTAACTGTTGGACCGTGGCCTCCCTGGCTGTCGTGAGGTTTTGCTGGTTTTATTATGAATATAGTTATCTCTAGTACTGGTCCATGCATGGCCCCTGCCCTGCCCCTCTCCCACAGTTAATGTGTTGCCAAAGTAGCGGTTTCTGCGGTGGTCGTGCACCACTCCAGCACTGAGTGGGCGCTCTCGTTCCCTCTCTGAGGTGCTCTCTGACGTAGTGCTGGAAGGGCTGCTGCCCTTTGACCCAAGATGGAGAGAGGAGAGTTTGGCCGACAGGCTGGTAGTTGGCGAAGAACTGCGTGAGTCAACCCAAGGAGATACACGGGCACGGTTTGGAGAGCGACGCACAGCTGCAGCATAAGAAAACCCCTGACTTTCATGTGCAGACAGGAACTGAGGCAGAGTGCGGGCGTCAGAGCTAGTGAAGGCAGTCAGAGCAGCATTCTTCGACAGGGTTTTTTGGGTCATCAACTGCCTCTGCCTTACATCGTACATCCATGTGGGATCAATATCTGAAAAGGAAGTTATGCATTGATTAAAAAAAACAGGAGCATTCTATGTTTAATACTGTTAAATATACTTGTGATATCTTGAAATGAGGAAATTCAACAGCAACAATCTTTATTTGTGCAGCAGTGAATTGCTCCTGCACTCTTCAGGTCATCAGAACTATAAATAAAACAATTACCAGAGTTAGACTTGTCCGTGGGGCTCCAGTCGATGTTAGCCGGTGTTGTTTCGATGACCAGCTCCAGAGTCTTGATTTCATCTTGTCCACCACTGTGACTCCACGCCACTGGACAGCTGTGTCTGGTCGACTTTGGCGACTTGACATCATTCTGAAGTCAAAAGAGAATATCAGGAAATGTAGCGTTGAAAATATGTACACTTGTTTTACAGGGTTCTGTGATTGCATTTGATGCATTTTCATATTTATATTTCAAATGGCTAATGTGTATATTTGCTGTTTTGTGAGGCGCCTCTCACAGCTGCTGATATGACTCACCTCATAATTAACTGTGTAGTCCACTTTCTGGTTCTGCTCTATTCCAACGATCCATTTGTCCATCACAAAAGGTGGCTGCATTGCAATGACATTAGTTCATAAAAATCTGACTATGGTAACCACAATACAACAATCCTCTAGATGTAATGAAACCAGCTGGGTCAGAAACATAGACAACATTCTGCATTGATTAAAAACACGAGTGGTCATGTGGGTTTCTGACGACACCTTAGTCATCCGCAGGATTTCCACATCCTGTCGATTGGCATTAAAGATGACATCTTTGATGTAGGTCACTGAAACGTCATCTCCATCAAGCTCCATGTACATTTTCCATTTGCAGTCCTTGAAAGAAAGAAGATAATGGTGAGAAAATGTAGGTCTGGTCTGGTGCATTTAGATACAACACATGATTGAATGGCAAAGTTTATAATTGCAGTATTTTTGTGTGGAGAACTTAGTTACTATTGTATATAAACCAACAGCACAACCTAGAGGTAGTTTACTGGTAGTGGCCAGTTATTGGCCACAAAGCCTCATAATGTAGGGGGAGGACAGAAATGATAACTAAACATATTATAAATAAATGCAAGGGGGCAAAACACAAGAAATTATATCAAATATAATTTGTATGCAATATGTTAAGCATTATGAAACACCTTATTGAGAGATTGTAATGGAAATCAGTATACTAATGCCTCAACGTTGTGGAGAGACTTGTTACATTTCATAAAATTACTGAAACAGAGAGATAGAAAAAAATGACAACGGTGGAAAATATTTTCATGTGAATTCCTTGTCAAACACTATATGATCCCGGTTTCATATGTTGGAGCAGAAATCTGTTTGGTGGTAGGTGATAAGGATGAAGCTTTTTCCTCATGAGTTGCTGCATGCGGCACACATCAAATCCTCACTAGGAGGCATAAATCTGAACAATTCCCCAGCCCTCATCTCCTGCATACTGAATGCTGACGAAGCAGTAATGATTCTGCCAATCCCCAAAAGCCGGCCACGAAGCCACAGGTCACCGCTTAACCACACAGGGTTCATGGCACAGGCCAATCCATTGTGTAGTGATCACAGAGAAAGACATCAGAGGAGTGGCACTAACACACTCGTCTGAGGAGCCTTCGCCCTCTCCTGCATCATCCCCAGGGGCTGGAAACAGCTCAAAGGGGAAGCTTCAGCAAGCCTCTGGCTCAGAAACACACCAGTGGCCCCGCACTGGCCTGGTGTCGGCACTGGACAGTCGCACCGGGGCTCCCAGGTCCATGCTAGTCTAATCACTCCAGCAGAAACAATGTGTGGTAATGATGCCTAGGACCCGAGTGCGTCTAATGACAACTCATACATAATTCAGCACCTTTCACTTGGCTGCACGGTGATATCCTCATTAGTAGGGGACCCTCAGTGGCTGTCAGATGGTGGCCGCACAATCGCAGGCCCTCATTTTGTCTTTGAGAAGTGCAGCTGCTTCCATGACATCGCCAGCAAAGAGGGGCGAAGGAAAAAAAATGCAGTGCGGGTTTGTTTTATTTAGTGCAAAAAACCTTCCAGTTTGTAAAAACAAGGCTGACACGGAACCTGACACCAGGCAGGGGAAAATAATTAGCTCTCATTTTCTCAGCCTCCTGTTTCCTTCTCCCTGCTGTGTTTTCTACCCACTAAACCACCACATGTCAGAAGAAATGGGAGGCAATTAGCAGGCTCGTTTCAGCCCTGCCGAACACACTGAAAGAGGACTATTTATGATGGGACAATGAACAGCTGAAAGATTAAATAACGTTTGCCTTTTAAAAAGAAAATGACTTCTGGCTAAATGGGCTATTTTTGATTAAATTCAAACAGCAAGTGAAGAGCCACCCTTTCTCCACAGTTTGAGACCCAAACAAAGGGCTGCGAGCGAGGCGAGGTGGATGTGGTACATGGCTGAGAATGAAATGTTTATTTGTCTGGCTTTATGCATGTCTAGTGATGCCTTCAATGGTCAGTGTAACAGCTATCATCATGAATCCTCAACAACAAACAGCTTCAGTACAAGGAGGCTATGGCAAAAACATGATTCTGTACATCTATTAACGAAGTAACAATTATTACCAAACTTATTGAAGATGTTAATAATTAATAATCAAAGTAGATACAACATTTATTTGTTATTGTCCTAAATGTTTTGGTTGCCCTTCACGGTGCAAATGATGAGCTATATGCTCATAGCTCGCAGCTGCAGAATATGGTGATGCAGTCAGTGTGTGTGTGTGTGTGTGTGTGTGTGTGTGTGTGTTTGTGTAAAAACTTACATATTTCCCAGTTCCTGGTTTCCAGTGGTACCCAAACACCAGCTCCAGATTTACAGTTTTACTCTTCTCCACCTGCTTTTCCAGCTCATCCTGGGAAGAAAAGGGAGTATAGGCACCAAATACGCACAGAAAACCATAAAAAACAATTGTTCCCGAAGTAAAAGAAGAAGCTTTTATACCTTCAACAGAGGTGGGAAGTGGACGAACCCAAGGTAATCATTCGTGAGCTTTTCAATTTCACCCTGCCAAAGAGAAAATGTGAGATTTGCTGTGATTCCAAATATCAATGAGCATAGATTAATAATGTTAATTATTTATGGATTAAAAGAAATAAGAAAGTTGTGGCTGATGGATAACTATGCCTTGCCTTAACGTGCATGACGTGACCTTTGGACTTGACCCCCATGTCCCGCATGTCGTTTTCAGTGAGCAATAGCAACATCTTTCCAGTGATGTGATTTTCTTTAAACAGGTCAGCGTACAGCTGCATATCACACGGACCCTCCCCTGAGATGAGACAAAAAAAAGATACACAAAGTTTTTAAACTAATAAAGAGTCTAAATATTCCAAAACTGGATTAAAAATAAAGTAAATGAACAAACCTGCACCAAATATTTGTTGCATCCAGAAATACTGAAGGAATAAAATGGTAATATATTAGTTTTAACAGTAATGAAAATATGAATATGAAGTAAATACTATGATACTGACCACATGCTCCTCTGTCCATGTATAGATGTCGAGGGTGGGCAGCAACTGCATGAAAACAAAAGACAAATAGAAATAATAGCAATAGAATATGGGTGGATACACACAGTATGACACATGTGTATTCATGGAAGACAGATTTTAAAGTAAAAATCACCAGACTTAAGTAAATGTTATTAAAATGGAAAATAGCCATGTTTTCCATGTCTGCAAAGCCATTATTTTTCCGGTTATTGTGCTGTGCGATTAAGACGACTTGCCTCTAATGGTCTATATCAAACCGAAATGTCCATCTGACTGATCTAACATGATCTGTTTGAATGATAAATCATTTATTGCTCATTAAATGTAATCAGGCAGAAACTTGCCAGCCAAAATAAAGATTTCATCATTGTGATCATGAGACTGGTGTGTAATGACAGAAAATAATGCAATGGAAAATTGGAGGAAAGATGACTAAATGAATGAGTAATCCCCCATTCACTGTCTTCTTCCCACGACATCTGATAACAGCGCAGATTACGCTCTGAAAGCCGGTCTCAATAGACAGTCGCTGCCATACATTTCAGTGCAGCCTGCCGCCTCATGAAACCTCTCAGCCCTGCAGCGTTTTCCGCCTCCTCCAGTGCTGGGGCTCGGAAGTAAACAGATTCAGAAACACTCTGCCGCTGCTAAAGTCTCATTGGAGGGACTTAACATCACTTTTCAAGCCGCATATTGTATTTCACAAATGCGTTCTCAAAGAACAATCTCAAATTGAAAATGGGAAGGACGTTTTTTTTGTGTTTATGATATGTGATATGTGACTTTGTGTTGGGTTTAGTTCACACAATTCTGCCCCCATGTGGATTAAGTGGAGTTACAAAGTGGCACAAAGAAGTTAATATCACAAGAAACAGCTCGTGAAGCAATATATTTTACAATCTTACTAAAACGGTATCGGTCATGCTCTGTTCTGTCTTCTGTCATAAAAGGTTTGGTAATAATAATGCAACATAATTCCCATAAAACAGATCAGTAGAGAGTTGAAAGAAACTGATTTATTGACAAAACAGTGAAGGATACAGGGAAATACGTCACATCAAGAAGCTGCTGGTCTTATGATTTTGGTGAAAGCTTGAGGAGATGACAAGTGCGGAGGCTGAATGTTTCTGAAGGGTCCAGATTTCAAACAGGGGAAATGTTAATATTGGAAAGAATCTGGTAATTGTTAAGTGTCTAGTGTGTGTAGGGCTTGATGGCACAGGAGTACAGACGATATTTGAATAGGAATATTAGCTCATGGCAGGAAGCTAACAAGCAACAACACAGGAATACAGAGGATTACATCCTCATGAGACTGACTGATGATAACAAGCGAAGGGGGCAATTTAATGGGCTATGCTCAAGGAAGCATGTCCTTCCCCCAGATGAAGTCTAACAGTAATGCTAATACGATTTCCTCTACTGTAAGTGCAGGCTTATATTCAGTTAGACTGTATGGTGTTATACTATATGTCAAATGTGTCTACAAAAGGACGTCGTCTATTAAAATCTATATTTCAATGCAGAAACATTGTTATTATTAATTGATTGTTAAAATATAAAATATATATTTTTAGGCCTAAGAAAGAAACCTGTCTTGAAAAGTAAAAAGTAGAGAATGTACAGTCACACAGCAAAGTCCCTCTCCTGCTGTTTTGAACGTCGTTGGAAAAAAAACATGTACTTTCTCATCCTGATAAGAGACTGTGTCTCAACAACTGCACTCCACCACATCCAGAACAAATTGGCCAATCTTAATGTCAGCAAAATGTCACTTCATCATAAAAGCCTGGCCTTCTCTAAGCAACTGGCTCATGTGGATCTTTCTTCACAGCATGGCACTACACATCCATAACATTAGGCATACGGTAAATTACATCAATAATTTCCATAGGAGGAGGGCTACAAATATATTCTATAATATCGTTCTCTGCTACATTGAGCGATTTCTAAATATAACGTGAACAAAGCAGAAGGAATAGTAAGCCAAGATGTGTTTTTCTGGCGTTTCTTATTGAAATGATCAAAATAATCATGACTTAACAAGCAATTCATTAAGAAATAGTGCTTCCACAACACCAATAATGCATTAAGTGAGATTACAGTATTCAACAGATGCAGCTGTGGCAACACAGAGCGTCGGAGAGCTTTATTCACTGTCGTCAGACCAAGTGAAGCGTCCCATCCCCAGAGTCATGTTGATTTTGTGTCCTTCTCTGACACTGCTCGACACGGAGGAGTTCTGTCTGGCCTGCATGTTGACTTGCATGCCAGAGTGCAGGACAGGCCGGCCAAAGTCCAAGGAAAACATGTCCTCAAAGCCTTTCATCATGGACTGCAGATTCACTTCCTCATTACTGGAGGATGTGATCTGACATGACATCTGTGCACTGTTTGATTCCTCCGTCTTAGACTGATAGAACGACTTAGCGCTTATCTTTTTTGCCACAGGTAAGAAGAGCTGAGAGGCAGAGACAGGTGGAGAGAGGATGGACACAGGGGTGAAAAAAAAGAATAGAGGATAGAAATGAAAAAGAAATAAGTAATCAGTTTTAAAACACAAAATAAGTGTAAATTAGAAAAGTGGACACTTTTAGCCTCAACCCAAGAAGGAAACTAAAAGGTAAAGAGAAGTTAACAGAATAACGGAGAGGTAAAGAAAGGAAACACAGGAAATGATTTCAGTGTACTTGATTCAAAGGTGTTCAATTAATCTATAATGTACACTACTGTGGCATTCGGTCACACAGTTCTCACAAAACAACCATGTTCACAGAAACACAAAGTACAAACAATGAGAACCAGAATATAATCTGTTGTGTCTTTGCATGCATACAATACAAGAAAACAAAAGCAAACAGCAACGCCGTGAACTGCAGTTCTGCAACGCTCACAATTCAACATGAATTCTAGAGGAAAATGCAGCATTCACTCTGTGCATCACGATGCAAATGTACTTGATGGGCAACCATGCACTATACTGCACATACATGAAGTACTGCCAATAATAAACACTGTCCATAATGTTCTCACAAAGTGCTTTCCCTTTACTTCTCATTCACTGCTGTCCTATTTCCATGTCACCCCAGAGGGAGATCAGGGGAATTCTGTCCCTCTCCCAATGGGATTGAGAAAACACGCACGCGAACAGCGGTGTTAGCGTGAGGTGCTGCTGCTGTGACCACTTGACAGTCGGTGGTAGCTGACCTGAGGGTGAAGGTGGACCAAGGTGGAGAGGGGATAAAGAGGAACTCACCGGGCTATTGGACTGCTCGATGAGTTTGCGCTCCCACATCTTTAGACGGCGCTCCCGCTCCTTCAGCTCCTGCTCTTTGGTACTCAGGTCTCTCTCCAGCTTCTTAAGTCTCTCAAGTGTAGCTTCAATCTCAAACCTTCAGTATTCAGTAACAGAACAATGTCAACATTTCACCCAATATAAGTATATGTATTAGAACAAAGAGGGTGCTATACAAAATACTTTAGGATATATTACAAAAGTGAGGAGGCAGTTACTCGATATAAATGATATCTGTCTTAATAAGGGAGGGGAGGATCAAGGGTTGGGCCAGGAGGGTTTTTTAATGTAATCTGTGAATAAAATAGTGTCTATCCAGCCTGCACCCAGGAGCCGTGCACTGCCGTGCGTGGGCTATCTTCAGTTAACTTTAATTCACCAAATATCTCCACATTGAATGTATATCATATGTCAAAGCCTGGCATTAATCTTCTTATTTTTGTCAATATATTCCATGAAAACACCAAAACCAACAATGTCCGTCCATCTCTCAATACTTCCCTGTCTGTGGCACTCAGCCCCAATGCTTCCTAATAAAGATCTAAATCTTTATGGAAGTCTATCTTATGTCCTTAAACTGCTGGGTGATGAAGTTTTTAGCTAAAATGTCTCAAACAGGATTAATAGTGCATTTATTGGCAACTATTTTCTGCAGCGGATATATATTTTGGAGCACAGCAGGACGGTCATGATTTACGTGGGATGACTACAGTAAACTACAGTGATGCTGTTCATTGACATTTAGTCGTCCAGTGCAAAGCTGTGGCTCATTGAAGTGCTTCAACCCCTACAAATCCAGTTTTCCTTTCCTATTTGTACTTAAGCTTTAAGGTTAACTGACAAATCGTACAAAGGTGGCAGACTCTGTGGGTACATCAATAATGCTTGGTGCTTCAAACAGTCAAAGTTGATTTTTTTTTATGCAAGCCATATTATCTGCCCAGAGAACTCACCAGTGTTTTTGTTGCTGCTGCAAATTTAAATTAATTTAATTTAATGCACTATCTTTGATATGTTTTGTTATATTGTTCTTGGGTAGGATGCATACTACAACTGCATTTCATTGTGCAACCATGTGTTGCAACAATCCAATTAATGTAAATATTTGATATCTTTGAAAACTTTTGGATTTCAAATAGGATTCGAAACGAAGTTATGTAGGTTCGAACGATGTTTCACTGCACAGCAGTTGTTTGTAATGAGCGAATCACCGACAGGTCAGTGTAGATTCAGATGTTAAGGAGCTCTTAGCTTTAGTCATTGGATTTGTTGACAATAAGAAAATATTAAACATCATCAGCTTTAAACTGGGTTGTTTAAAGAATAGAGAAATGAGTCACAGTGAGCAGTGTCACATACTAAAACTTCTGAAGCTTTGGATGCCAAGGACAGGGCAATGTCTCATGTTCACTTCACGTTGGGGGGAAAGTTTGTTTTGCCCAGCAGGTGGGGCTGCACAGTGTGTCGTGGAAATCCATGCTGAGCTTCAGCCCAACAAAAACTAAGTTCTCACACTTTCTGTTAATAAACACATGTAGCCCAGGCAGGAAAGCCCGTCCTAACTCCACCCGGCCCTCCGGTCCTCCACCCCAACGCTTCCCACTTCAAACAATTTCCACTCTTGCTCGACTTGCCAAATCATTTGTTCTCTTGCCTACTACATTCCTGTACATTGCAGAACTCATTTTATTTTTTTAAAGAGTTTTTTAAACGGTCTTTTCCTAACAGTTGCAAGATGAGCACGAAAAGTCTGTTCTTATTCTTAAACTGGTCTGATACAGAGTGTAAAGGAGGAGTCTGTTTAGCTTTTTCATAATATTGTGTCTCTAATATTTAAATAATAGGATCACACAATACAAAATATTAATTTAGTGGCTGTGAGAAATGAGCAACTATTGAATTGTATCAGCTGCTTTTGACGATTACACTCTCAGAGCGAGTGCTTTGTGTGTACACACAGGTACAGGGAAGTCTGTAAGTACTAGGACACTGGATCTTACATAAAACACAGACTGTGAGGATGAAGTGGGGACTCTCCCCTTCACTGTTAAGGTGCTTACCTCTGCAATAAGAGCAGCTACACAGTGAGTACAGTGTGTACTTTAAAATGTCATGTAGAATGCAGGATACTTGTTAGAAGTCATGCATTGAAAAATGTACCTAAAATAATTCATCATAATCAAAATCTGCAAAGCAGCTGAGGTATCTAATACATGTAGAGGAGTAAAAATGACAATATTTTCTTCTGAAATGTAGAGGAGTTGAAGTATAAAGTAGCATTAAATGGAAAAACTCAAGCAAAGTACCTCAAAATTGTACGTACGTACCGTACTTGAGTACACAGTAACATTCCACCACTGATTCCTATGTTGTGCGTCCAATATGGATATGAACCCTCTCAAATGAGCATCAAGGTGAAAGTTAGCGCTTTAACCTGATAGAAATAGTTTAATTTGAAACCTACAGTATAATTCTTTGGTAATGCAAATCAGCCAACTGAGAGAACTAGTAATAAGCCCAACAGATTGCACTGCTCTGAGATCAACAGACCATCTCTAAGCTTCTGCTCTGATCACCTACAAGCCTCTCCTTCTTTCAGCTAGCTTCGCTTATAGGATCAAACCTCTTGAGCAACAATAAATGTGTTTTTCTGTGTCACACATTCTCAGTTTCTGTTTTCCAGCAGAATGGAGATTGACTCCAACCTGCTCCACCTGCAGATGGCTGCCTGGACATGATGCCACCAGAACAACTTCTGAGGAAAAACCTTCAGAGCACAGACAAGCCCCGCAGAGAGGCAGACAGAGAATAAAGTAACAGCTGAGACTCAGGCTGTGCTGAACATCACCAAACCTCCAGCTGCTCATACAACCCAATTAAACACTTCTACTTGAAAAAGATGGTGATTATTTTTAGGGCCTTATGGGTAAAGAGAGGAAGTATATCCAGATGGATGATTCTTTGGAGGTTTTCATGCCTTTATGTAGTTATCAGTGTAATTATTAAAGATCTATATGCACGATCTCAAGTCCTTTTTTGTATTTCACGGCCCCCATCAGCTACATTTCCACATCATTCACACAATTTGCACATTTCCTTAGGCTGAGGCAGTATATTGGTGAAAAAGGAGAGTTATAAATACATTTACTAGGCCTGGGAGAATGGCTGATCGCATTACCTCCATTCAGCCTTGTTGTGAAGGAAAGAGTTGCACTGTTGAGGAAGTTGGCTGTCATTAGACATGGACTCCAAAGTCGAGAGGATCTGCTTGAACATTGGCCTCTTCTGAATCAACACACAAACATTTGCTCTGTATGATACAAATGAAAACATACATATGTTGTCACTTTGCATGCTAATGTGACTTAGCGGATCACTCACTTTTGGCTCCGTTGCCCAGCAGTTTCTCATGAGCTCAGCAAAGCTGGCAGGACAGCCGCTCGGGATGGTTAACCTCTGAAACACACACAGTCAGATGTATGATGAGCTGAAGGGGTGCTGATTTAAAGGAATAGTTTGAAATTTTTTGGAATATATGCTTGTGCAACTTCTTGCCGAGAGTTAAAGCTAAGTTAAACTAACCCTTTGCAGCCTGTAGCTTCATATTTATCGTACACACGAGAGGGGTATCCATGTTCTTATCTACCTCTCGACAAGAAAGAGTACTTCCCAAAGTATCTCAAACTATTTCCTTAACGAGATAGTTTACACCTATGATCCGAAGCGAGGACATAAGGTTTGAATAAAGAACAATGGTGTAACAATGCAGTAATTCCTGGCTGATACAGTATATATCGATAAATATTGATTCAGGGTAAAGGACGTTTTCTTTATCAGGGATTCCCCAGTTCCAGGGTCACTGTTTACGGTATATACGCATAATCACACACTGGAGTACCTCATTTTTCTCCACCACGAGCCAGGCCACTTGTAAACCTTCCAGGCCTTTGAATGGTATCTCACGGGTGAGCATTTCCCAAAGCACCTGTCACAGAAGTAAAGAGGCAAGGTCAGTGAACAGGCACAACTATAATACTGAAGCATATGTATACATGTATGTGTATGCTCTGCCAACATACACAATATTTATGTTTTGCTCCACTGAATTGGCTTTCACAGAAAAAAGATATAAATACATAACTATTGCTGAGCAGCTGCTATCTGTTTCTATAGCATGTGTATTCACGTAAACATTTTAACCCTTTTTACGTCTTTCTTGGAGGCCAAATACAACATATATTTCCAACAACGATTACGATTTCTGAAGCACAACAAAAGTATTCCCTCGATAATTTAGGCGCTTCTCAGTTGGTATTCAGCAGTGTAAGAAATAACAACCTGCGTCCACATCTTTAAAGAATTAGATCCTGAAAAGGTGGAGGAGAGCCATTTCTCAAACACCCAAGGGCTCTACTGTACATGTGTTTCATATTTTTGCATTTCTGCATTTGCCAGCTGCCTCTCATTACGTGTATGTATTTTACTTGAGAAATCAGCTCCTCAGAAAAGTGTCTGAGCAGAGAAAATACATACTTACTGTAAATCTGAAGTTCTTTCGAAGCACCTCTTGCAATCTTGTCTGTTTAGCTTGTACAATCCTGCCTACTATATATCTGAGGATATATATATATATATATGTTGGGATTTTATATCAGTAATTTACTTTGCATAATAGGATCTGCACTTTTTAAGCTGAATAAGGTCAACTGGTTGCCATTTTGAAACTACTTCTGAAAGTCTTTCGACAGAAACTTCATAAGAGTTTCAAGAAGAAAGACTGTTTCTAATAGTGTCTACTTCAAAGGTCAAACAAATGTCTACTATCAAGAGAAAGAAATGCACAAATGAAAATATAAGTGGGACTGTTTGACTGACAGCTGTTTTTTAAAGCATGAGTGACTGCAGTGCTACAAGTACTGAACATATTTGAACATATTCGATTTTACATGGCAACATTTCAAGACTCAAGACACTTTTGTCCTGAGGTATGTTTTGTTATTAACTGTTATTAAATGTTAATAACTGCTCTAAAATAAAATATCATTGAATTAAAAAAGTGTTTTATAAATAGGTCAACTCAGGTGTTGACTCATCATCATCATCATCATTTTGTGATCTTTGATTTGCCATGACATTTTCACTGGATTTGAAGACACAAACTTCTCAGTCAAAACATTCTTAGTAAAAAGTTAAACTTAGGAACTTTGTGTAAAGAAGCTAAACGTATATTTTTACAGTCTAAACTAAGTATACTCCATTAAAACTGCTTGTCTGCTAGTAGACTCCATCTGGACCTCTAAGTTAGTCGCTGAGACCAAGTTGTAACTTACTCTTACTTATGAGAATGTTAACAACTGTCCTCGACACTATAAGTCAGTCAGATGGTGCCGGCTCCTACTCTGAAGCAGGCAATATGTGAGTATGTAAGAATATTCCCTTCTTGTCACTCACCACGCCGTAGGAGAAAGTGTCACAAGTCTCAGACACAGGCAGGCTCTGGATCACCTCCGGAGCCATCCAGGGAAACGTGCCCACCAAGGACATGTGTGTTGTGTGGGTCAGGAACTTGGATGCCCCGAAATCACAGATCTGAAGTGACGAAAACAGTATCATTGCAACTAAATCAAAAATGTTTATTATGGTACATCCACCATCAACAGAACGATGCACTTATGGAACACTAATCACCAACAATGCAGATTTGGCTGTAATAATCTGCAAGTGTGCATCTAGTGGTGATCTAGTAGATGTGTCACGTGTGGGTATCTACTGTACTGTAATCACAGCTTGAAGGCCTGTACTAAATTGATGTTTTTGTCTCTGTGATTTGGCACACTGTGCTCTTGTTTGATTTCAGAAATTGTGGCTGATACATTGGATTCATACAGAAGCAGTTTCAAAATATGTCTGAAGTTACTGAATAGTTTCCCAATAATTCCATTTATTTTCTTGCAAATAAAAGGTACAATATATTGTCTTGAGTATATTTAGCCTCATCCACCAAAGCACCCGCAGTAAAACACATCGGTAATGCTGGCAGTGGTTTCTTGAACATGCTAGGTTAGTCACTGCCCTCTTGTGTCCACATACTGTAGGGAAATAACAGGGCAGCATTTCATTCTCATATTCCTTTCAAATTCTGAAACGTTCAGCTAAATATCACCTCATCAGAGCTCATTGTGCAGTGAAGTGTATCTGAGATTAAACCCTACAGGGTATAAGTCATAATGAAGTCCTACCTTGAGAACCTTGTCTGCGGACACAACAACTGAAAGAGAAAATAAGGTTTTCACTTTAAAGAATATGTAGCATCCATGTGTATACAAATTAAGATGTTTTGGATACAAATCTTACCATTCCTGGACTTTAGGTCTCTGTGGATCACCTTAACTGGGGCCTCTGAATGTAAATAGTGCATTCCTAAAGTGGAATTACAGAGACATGTTTGAGAGGCAAATCGCTGGCAACTCCTATATGCACTGGTGGCTCAATCACATGAGAAACATAATGCATCGATCATCCTGTTTGAAGTAGCCTACTGTATGTGCAGTAGCAATGAGGGAGACCTTGAGTAGAAATGTATACTAATTTACTAATGAGAAAAGCCAAGACTCATTGACTGTTGTTTATTTATATTTACATGTATGTACAGTGCCCATGCATGCTTAAGCACACATACTGGTTATCAGCGTAAACATTAATAATGATTGCAACAAATGAGGACTTAAACCAGGAGCAAAAAAAGTCAAACATTTTTGAAACATGTTATTACTTTCTGTGGCTGTTTCTTACCACATTTCTGATTTAACCTTCTGACAATCTGGGTTTCAGACCTCAGCACACCATCACATTAGCATGGGTTTGAATGAGATGACTCAGCATAGTGCTGCTGTCTAATTATCTGTTTTAGGCCCTTGATATCATATTTTATAATATGTTGAGATACTTACAGAAACTGAATTTAACAGGACTACTTGTGGCAGTTTTTCAAATTCTAGCAGCTGTCTTTGTCATATTTTAATTGTCATATCAACCGCTATCTACATTTAGTATAAATTATAATTGTTTAATTGGATTTTTGTAAACCGTAACAAAACTAAAGCA
Organism: Cottoperca gobio; assembly: GCF_900634415.1. NCBI lineage: Eukaryota > Metazoa > Chordata > Actinopteri > Perciformes > Bovichtidae > Cottoperca > Cottoperca gobio. The sequence goes on from NC_041375.1 coordinate 17,891,535, forward strand.
AAAACAAATACTTGCAATGACTGACCCCTTCAAACATAAAGGCTTTCAATGATCAAATGAATACAAAGACACTGTTGTTGGCAGGCACAATTGTTTGCTATTATTTATTATATAATCAAGGAGAAAAAATTATTGTCACATTTACCTCTGGCAATCTCTGCAGCCCACGTCATGATCTGCCCCATGTCCATTTCCTCACTCTCAGCGCTGGACAGGTAATCATACAGCGACCCACCACTCGCATACTCTGTGGAGAAATGTGCCCATGTTTGAGTTTGTATCATTGGGAGCGACTGACGGTTTGTGAAAGTGAAATGTCTTACAGTGACAAAACCTGAGGCGTTACATTGTACAAATAAGTGCAGTATGTGAGAGCATTACGTGAAAACAATTGACAATTTTAATTCTGCCAGACGACTCCTGGCAGCCGACTGACAGTGTTTTGTTTACAGATTGCTTCTGTCACTGACTGTCGCTGAGGATGAGCTCAATGTACCACTGACTGTAACTGAACACTATGAGCCAGTTCCCTCGGGAGCTCACATGCTATCAACTCTATCAAGAACAACAAGTCTTTCTGTTGTCTTTTTTTAAAGTTGAATTCACTTCAAAAGGCGGCACTTTTTATGGTTCTTGATAATAATGTTTGCAAAAATCACACACAGATGAAGCTTTCATTAAAAGGAAAGATATGTAGAACAGGAAAATCTACATGTTTTACTATCCGTAGAGTGCTTGAATAAAGATAAACAACCACTATCACACCAGCAGGAAACCTCTGTTTGTGCATAATAACCCAATCATGGCCCAACACAGTAATGTAAACATGCACCGGCGCCAAGACAGAAGACTAATTAACAATCATAAAATGCAACAATGTGTTTTATTATAATGAGCCTGGATTTTGCCTGGCTTTTTTTATGTGCATCGTAGGTAAAGCTGGCTGACGGAAACACGCAGAAATAAGTTCACCTCACTTCACCTGTGCGTGCGAGCGAAGACTTGTCTGCTTCTGCACTTTGCATTTTAATACGTTCACCCACATTCCACATTAATGTGTCTACCTGTCGCTCGGATCTAAACGGCGCATTGTTTTTTGTCTCACGTCATAGAAAAGTTTTAATCAGCTTGTGTCAATCAACAAAGAGCCTTGCAGTGTATCTCACAGGTAAATGTACATTTACCACAAAACAATAACTGACCTTAATTCATTATGTTTATGAGGCTGCTGAGTGACAGCAGATAACGTTTAACTCATTCAGGTTTACAGAGACAAACAGCTTTCTCAAATAGGTCATAGATATTGGCTGTTAGAGAGAGGGGACTGCTGTATGTCAACACACAGAGCTGATGAATGTGGACATGACATGGTCAGGATGGCCATAAACATTTTTCCTGTATCTGGTGCTAATTAGATTCTGCTTTGATAAATAGAGACACCAGCCCGCTCCTTGACAACAAAACCCTTCTCTTTTACAGCTGCAAAATACTACAGCAGCTGCTCAGGTGCAATAAGGTTTTCCTTTTTAGCGATCACAACTTTCACTTAACTGTTAAAGGCAGTTGTGTTGGTTTTTCTTCTTTCTTGCATTTAGTATAAGATGCTTTAGAGTAAATATTGTGTCAATAAATGTAATGCAATGTAACAACAACCCTGTTTGTGGGAAAGAAGCAGATCTCAGTTTGATATAAAACACCATAATTACATTTCATTTATTGAGAACAAATGTTCAAATGCTCTTTTATTTATCAGTTTAATTGACCAACGGAACAAAGAACATCCGTTATGTGTTTAAGCTGCGCTGTGGGATGTGTGTATTGTCAACATGCTCAGGATGTGAGTGAGGGCTGCTATGACTTTCCCTGACAGTGTGTTCGACTTTTTCCTAGAAGTAGAGAGATCTTTGTGGACAAGACATTAAAATTATATGACCTGTGGGGAGTCACAAGGTTTCCCAAACATGCAGTAATCCAAAGTAATACATAAAGTGGTATTTCTTCATCCATTCCAAAAGGCTAAGAAGTTCAACCTTTGATGTAGTCAGTCGTCATGTTAAGCGCCTATAACACCGCTTCCTATGTACATGTAGGCTGAGCTCTCTGTAATGAACTGCTGCTGTAGGGCTGCCTGGTGGACTTTCAACGGGTGGTGCTTTGATGTGTCAATGAAAAGAGTTTAGTTTTGTTGTTCAGAAAGAGGAAGTGCTCTTCTTTTGCTGCAAATTAAATCTAAATCACATATAGATTTGAAATAATTAGTTGAATAATTTTTTTAATGTATTTATCAAGCAAAATGTTCAAACGTTAGCTGTTTCCTGTGAAATGTGTGTATTTGCTGATTTATATTATTATATTCTAAATTGAAAATCTTTCTGCTGTTGGTTCGACAAAACAAGAAATTTGACGACCTCACCTTGGCTTCTGGGCAATTGTGATTAGTATTCTTTTTTTAAAGATAATTATTTTGCTATTTTCACCCTCATTAGACAAGTTGACAGTGAAGAGGCTGACAGGGAACGAGGAAAGAAAGAGTGGGTGTGACCCGCAACAAAGGTATACACCAGATTAATCATAATCATAAAGGTAATTGGTAGTTGCAGCACTTATTACATGTACTATATGCTACCTGTGTAGTTAAATACCATTAACCTGTGATTTAGGGCATCATCAGTAAAGTACCGCATAACAACACTTATATATGCAAAACTGCAAAAAAGGAAAATTAGGAAACTCTGTCGAAAACTAGAGCGTTGGATGACAAAAGAAATCAAGTTGATGGTCTTACACTAAAATGTGGAGGTTTATCATTACAGAACAAAAGAGGCATGAATGCTATTACAGTACAAAACACAACACAGCAGAAGAGAGAGTTTAAAATACAATCAAACTTAAATTACAAGTGAAAGTTTGTGCAGAGGCATCGAGGGCCCCTTGCTACATGAGCTGTATTCTTCTCAGTCTCTAACCTAAACACACAACAGAGGCCCACAACTACTGTATCAATGTGTGCACTTCCTGAACCCTGTGGCATTCACTAATGCTTCCATAGAAACCTCTGCACCATTCAGTGTCGAGCAAACTGCAACTGATGCAAATAGATTCAGCTGCTGTGTTTTCTATCATGATGTAGTGTGGCAGCTCTGTTTGATCATCGTCGAGACAACCTGTATTTATAACACGGTCAATATTAATGCTTTTTAGAATGAAAAGATCTTACCGGTGACGACTCCATAGTTGGGAGCCTCAACAATCGCGCCACAAAACTGGATGATGTTACGGTGGCTGAGGACACTGAGGATTTCAGCCTAAACAATAAACACACAAGAGGAAAACATAACTGGAACTTTTTCATGATAATGGAAGTTGTTATACAAATGTCTTGACATAATTATATCAGTGTGTAAAGAAGCTGGAGTCTGCAGTTACAGTATGCTACTGGCCAGTGGTGCTTTGAGCTAAATGCTATTGTCAGCATGCTAACATGCTCACAATGTCAATGCTAACATGCTGATGCTAAGGAGGTTTAACGTTTACCATGTTTACCGTTGTAGTTAAGCATGTTACCATTTGGTAATTAGCACTTCACTTAACACATAGTACAACTGAGGCTTTTGGGAATGTCATTAGTTTTGCAGGTATTTGGAACCAAAGTACTGGACAAAGTGAGATTCAGACCTGTTGATGGCGCTGGATAAGTAAAAGGATTGGCATCATGAGCGGGACGTGATGGTTTGTACCAAATTTAATTGACTAACCATCCAAACGAACAAACACAAATGTCAACTTCATAGTGGCGCTTGAGCAGGTGTGTCAAACATAAAGGGCCACACTGTGAAATGAGGATCACATCAGGAGCCAGACATATAGCCTATAGTTTATTGACAAAAAACCATGAAGTCATTGATTATATTGTTGCATGTCCCATACAGCCTTCTCACATACAATTTGTTCAACATAAAGCCCTCAAAACGTCAACTGACTTACATTACAAGTAGGCTAACATACAGCCAGCATGCCAGAAGGCTAGGCTGTATGGACGTGTGAATTACATGATCAAAGATATTTTACTTTTTTATTATTATTAAATCTCCCACATCACATAACCTTTGACTTGTCATATTCATGCCCGTGAAACAGGATGGTGTGGGCGATCATCTGCACATAAAACCCTAAAATGACAGATCAATGTTGGCATGCTATTTAGCCACATAGGTCGGCTGCCATCTTTTCTGTGATTCAAGTTCAGCAGGACTTCTTCAGCTACAACGAGGCGGGTCAAAATGTATTGAGAACCTAAATTGATGAGGGCCAGATCAAAATTTAAGGTAAAGTCCCTGACTTTTTAGGGTTCATCATCTGGAAACTGTGGATATCTGCACAGACAGACATGATAGACATGCCATCCCTAGATCTGAGCCGCTAGCTTGGGACTAAAAGTATATATAAATATATATTAACATAACAGACTGGCCCAGAAAGATCATTGTAAAACTATTCCTAGAATGAACAGAAACCTGACAAAACCAATTCATTTGATTGTAGCCAAACACTGTAATTAAATAAACGATTGGTTCAATGTGAAAGGATTACATTATTATTTTCACTTAACAATCATCTCTCCAACACTTGAGTGAAGTTGAATGGATATCTGTGATCTTTTACACTTTCATAAAAGAAACCATGAATCACTTTCTGAACATCCTATCACAAGCCAACACATGTAATACAATTTCCCTGAAAAGATTTCAAAGATAATTCTTTTTGTGTCTGTAAGACAATGAGCCTGAGCTTTCAAAGTAATCTCAAGAACAGTCGCTGCTGTAATTGGGCCAAAATACATTCTTTCATTTGGAAATACTGTTTCTTTCGTGGCACATTTCTGAAAGAGGGGGTGTATAATGACCATGAGTGATGGGTACAGAAGTCACCACATTCCTCTAAATGGGGTAGCAATTAAAATGATTACTATACTGACAATTAAAAAGTATATGAAAAGCCCAGGCAATTATGACTCCTACCTCGTTTTCAATTTTGAGCAATTTCTTCACCGCCACCTCTTTGTCCTGGGAGATCCACCTGGCTCGGTACACACTCCCGAAGCTGCCACCGCCACAGTTCTCGAAGAAGTGGATGTCATCGAACTTGATTTGCACGAAGGAGGCGTTTGGAGACAACATCTCATAATGACACTCAGCACCAACTCTGCTTCTGCATAGGGGTTACAGGGAAGGAAGGAAGTCTGGTTCACTCAACAAAGTCCTGTATGCTAAAACAAACGTACTCCTGTCTCCTGCTGTGCAAGACGCTTCAAAGAATAGCTTCACTCTGAAACAGCCCATTTGAGTGTGTGACTGCAGGTAAGATGAGACTCCGACACTGAGGCTAATTCTGTGTGATAACCCCGGTTTTAGCGCTGTCATTTACCGACCCTCTATTTCCTCTGCTCCACACACACTTCCCTATCATCAGTACCAGTAAGCAATGAGCTCAGGGTCCAGACTCTGCTTGTATAAGGACGATGGCATGCCTGGTATGCTGTGATCATGCAGGCCAAAGTCACACTCTATTCCAGCACGGTCTACTGTGTTCGGTACAAGTAAGGCCACAAGCAGAGAGAGAAAAACAAATGGACTGTCTCTGACTGTTTCAAGACAAACACATGGAGAAAACCTCATATTCTCTAAATCATACATGCAGTATTTGTGTAAACCAGGGTTAGAAACTAAATGCTTCCAAACTGGAGTCCATACAAATTGATTATCACATCCTTTTGTTTGTCTGTAAGAGCATAAAAGCATCTTGTAAAAGACATAACTGCATCATTACAGGAAATTGTAGCTCTGGTATTGTTCATAGGTTTCCCATTTTAAGCTGAGCAATTACGGCTTTTAAAAGGCTGTTACCTGGGTCTTCATTGGGATTGCTATCCAGCCCAGCGGGAAATGCCTCCATTGTCACAAAGGGGGGGCATTGCTTTCTGCTGATTTACTTGTATGCATGCTATACTTAGCCTCACAGCAATCTGCTCAGTGGACCAGCCCACAGTATTGTCTGTCCACTCAAGAAGCCAGGGTTACTGGGATATGGTAGCACTCCTGCGCTCCTTCCTGCCAGTTCTCACTTAATAGCAAACACTGCAACAATAAAGGCCTGATAGCCATATGTCAAACCACAGGTAGTCACTGTAATCAAAACTAAATGAAAAATAAATCACACAAAGCTAGAAGATAGTAAGCATTTCACATCCAAACAACCAGAAGTGTGGTCATTATCACAGACACATCCAGATGTTGATATCACAATGTTAAATAGTAATCAATGGTTTTACAGTACATGGATATTAATCATGCTCTTAGATTATTGGGGTAATGTGCATGACTACATGGTTTTATAAAGACATGATGCACACTGCATACATTTCACATCATTCAAACCTGAAAAAAAGCCAAGGTTATAGTTTACTGTATCAACAATTATGAGAGGAGAACATAACACGCACACTGCTTTATGTCTCACACCCAACATATACCTGCACAAATATCATGTGTAGGCCTACTGTACATTATGAACACGCCCGCCATAATCACTGTTCATATTCACATGGATGCCTCAAGCTATCATGTGAATACTGTATAACGTGTACACATTAGACATTGTAAACATACATACCCGACATTAAGGGTGAAGTTTTCGTCTTCAGGGCAGCTCGTCGTCGGTGCAAGTTACAAAGTTAGAAAGTGAATAGTTAGGGAGTTCCGGGAAATCTCATGTGACGTTTTTCTAACGTCTCCACTGACTCCGCGGTGGTTTTACTGGTTGCACAACTTCTTCCAGCAGCTGGCAACACTGACTGGAAAGAACTTTTTCACAATCACGATCCTGATGACAACAGCTCCCCCCGCCGGAGCAAAGTGGGACAGACTCCGGGGTCCAATGTTGTTGTTGTTCTACGGTCCTGGGACGGTGGTGCTCCACAGTCAAGGTCCCTACTAAAAGGCTTTATAGCTCTGTCAAACGTTACTGTGTTAATTTTATCTGGTTGTATTGTTCTGTTTGTATGCATTGTATACACATGAGCTTGCCTCATTCATATTAAACCTCTTCAGTGGTCGAAAGTAATTAATTACATTAAACCAATTACACGGTACTGAACTCAGGCACAATTTTGAGTTACTTCTTCTTTACTTGCGTAAAGATAGTAAATACTATGTTATTATACTCCATTGTTATATTGCTGATATAGTTGTTGTTCTCTTTACTCAATTACTTATAATTTATTTGACAGATTTTATATACAAAATACACTCCCTGGCCACTTTCTGAGACACACTTAACAATTTAACGCTGGTAGAATGTATCTAAGTGTCTGTAGCCTACTTAAGTACAAAGTCGAGGTACTTGTACTTTAATTGAGTGTTTCCATTGTATGTTACTTTATACTTTTACTTAACTACATTTTAGAAGCCATTATTGTTCTCTTTCCACTTATTTACTTAAGTAACTTTACAGATTCAGAATATTACCAGTAATACAAAATAAACTGCACAGCAATATATAAAGTACTTCAAATTCACTTTTACCAGCTGCTGTGATGTTCACATTAATGCTTCAATATTTGTAATCCAGTGATATAATGTTATTATTTTTAAATGGGGCATTCTGCTTAAAGGTTACTTTTACTTTTGGTACTTTAAGTATATGCATGCTACTTATAACTTGAGAAAAATGTTGCTTCTCATAACATTTTGAATGCAGGACATTTAATTATAACAGAGTATTTTTACACTGGGCTTAGATTAAATGCACTGAATCACTGGAGTCTAAACTTCACTCATATGTTTCTAACTATAATTGAATAAGAGCTAAATTGAGGAAATGAGTAATACTTAGTTCTGATTGGAGGTTTCTTTCCTTCTATCGCTACAAATGTTGTGCTCCTCTCCTCCTCAATACTCTCAGATGATGATATCTTTGACAAATGAAACTAACTTAACAAGTCAGTCTAAGATGTTTAGGAACTAAATGGCAAAACAAAACAATAAAGACAATACAACGCACAAATACATCCAAAATATTTAATACTTTCAGCACACAAAAGGTTTTAAGACATTTACTGTATCTCCAAAGAGAAATGTGCTCACATGAATAAGAAAGCAAACAATCATAACAACTTTTTGCATGCTGATGTCAAAATAAATATTTGTATACAGTTTACAGCACATAGGATTCTCACAAACTTATATAAATATTGTTTGATACAAAAGATACGAAACAACTGAATATCAGGAATATCAAGACTTTACATTTTTAAAGCATCAGCATCACATAGTGTTTACGTCTGAAATGTTATTCTGATGAATGAGACCCCCCCACACACACACACACACACACACGACTGTTAATTCCTTCATTTGTCGCTCTTGTTTGACTCGAGATGATGTGTGCAGCACAGTGATGTGAGAAGTACTCCACCCTCCAACATTTACCGTTGTTAAAGCTTCACAAATTACTGTAATAAAAGGTTTTATCAAGTCAGGTATCTGAAACAATATCTCATTATCTGATACGCCATTGGCCATGCAGTGAAGCAGCATCAGAGTGTAACATTTCTGTCCCCGAGTGGTTTCAAGACCTGCGGGGCTCAAGTCCTTGAGAGAGCTGAGTTAGGGTCCTTTGGTTGTCGATCACGTTGAGCTGACGTACGTAGCTGCGAACTTCTGGGTGGTTCTTGCTGGCCAGAGGTGAATCTGGACCTGATAAAAAATAAGAAGGATGAGTGAAAATGTTCAAATTCATTCCTTCCTGGAGTTTTTGATATTTTATCCCAATTTTTCTCGCTATGAAATAAACCTGATGAACACTCACTGAAAGGTTGGCTCCTACAGAGTCTCAATATCTTCACTGTGTTAGCGATCATCCGCTGAAAGACAGAGAGCTATAATCAGCAACAGATGCCAAGAGGTAACTGAAAAGCAACAACAAAAAACCGTGCAGCTTCAGAGCCTCACCATTTTCTCAAAATTGACCAAATAGTCGATAAACGTCTTGTTGCCCTCATGAGTGAATGTCATGTCTGGAAAAGACCAATTGTTTAGATTGTTAAAGCTGGTGAAGAAGCAAGTCAACAACAAAAGGTCGTAAAGGTTCAAACGATGTTGATTTAAAGATAAGGGGGTCATCACACGACTCTGACCTTTGATCAGCAGCGGCATGAAGGGAATGATGGGAGGCTCCAGCTTGGAAACCGTCAGTCGGTACGCCCGGTGGTTCCTGGACGGGTCCTGTGGAAACAATCACACTGTTCTGAGATCTGCCGTCGCCGTGTTAAACAGATCCATCACCGGCCAAGTTTGATGAACCCACACTTGACCAGCTGACTTAGGACAGAAAACACTACAGCTGTTAGTAACAAAAGAAGTTGTTTGAACTTACCATAAAGTTTTCAAATTCCCCGTAAAACTTCTTAAATTTGCTGGGAAGTTTCTGTGAAAACAAAATGACACTAAACGTTAACTTGCAGTCAGGAAAATTAATAATTTTGACAAGGACAGGTACCCACCTCCCAGGTCTGACTCAATCTGCACACTGCTGGGTTACTCAGTCCCATAATGATCGCAAAGAAGGCATTCAGATTCTTGTACTCCTTGCAGCTTTGACATGAAACATCAAAAAGGTACGTTAGAGTAGTGAATAAACAAAACAGCAAGCCGGGTGAAAGAAAAGCAGAATAGACAGTGAAACAAGGTCCGCTTACTGGGCGGCAATCTTGATGAACTTCTTGAGAAGCTGCACCCTCTTGCTGAGCTGAGAACACACACACATCTCTGTGATCACCCAGAACTGAATTTCATTAAACCTCCTCAGGAACAGGTCCAGGTTCACGGTGGTTTTCTTAACATTTTGTCTTCCAAATGTGTGGAAGATGAGTTCAAGCTGTGAGACACCAAAGAAAAACACTTTAATGTAATATCTTGAATTTATGCTATAACATTACAACAGGTTTACTATGAATGAATCACTTCTGCAGATAGCATCTGGTCTCACAGTCATACCTCATGTACACAGTGAAAAAGCTCCCAATCATAGGAAGTCATGTGGTAAGCTACATCCTTAGAGCTCATTAACTCAAAACCAGCCAACAGCCCTGTAGAGGAACCCTCCTGCTCGGGTAAAGGGGTCTAGAAAACAAGAAGTAACAGCCTTTTATATTTCATTATCATGTAATCTATGAACAATGCAAAGACCAAATGTCTTCCTGTGACATAAACATAAGTCCAAATGCATTAAAATGTCAAAGAAATTACAAGACAGGAAGGCAGAAGAGCTGCTTATAAGAGTAAATATGGATATTTACAGCATATAATATGAAATAAAGTGAGATGTACAGGTCTGCATAGGGTTTCAGTGAGCCCTCTTTTATATGACGACAATGTGCTGTGTGATTAGAGATTAACTCACCAAAGAATCCAACTGATCCCTCCGGCAGGCAAACAGCCGACCATTTATGCTGAGAGTGGAGAACACTGAAACATCATTGGGCTTGAAGATGGCTTTCTCTGTTGAATAACACAAAAGGGTTTCAAAAAGATTTACATTTGTAATCGTAATTTCATGGAAAATGTTGCATACCGTCCATTTAATGTCATGTCTTCTATAAAACAACTCCAAACACACGAGAGGATCACAACCGAATCATATGACAAAGTGAGGCCTCTTGACCGCCTTTGTTCGCCGTGCTGACATGGCAGTCTGACGGTCTGTCCACCACTTTGGTGCAGATTGAAATATCCCAGTAACTATTAGATGGATTAATGATTTTGTACAGAAATTCATGGTTGCCAGAGGAGGAAGTCACAGAGTTTGGCGATCAGATGCTTGTACAACTACTCGCAAAGCAATGCCATTCCCATCAACCTCGGATTTGTGTTAAGTGCTAATCACCAAATGTTAGCATGCTAACATTATACTTGTTAAACATCAGCTTGTTAGCATTGTTATTAGGTGCAAGTCAGCATGTTTATACTGCTTTAGCTCAAAGTGCAGCCTCGCAGAGCCGCTGGAATTGCTATAGACATAGTATATTTTAAATAAATATACATCTTTGTCTACAACTGCCTTTTTTTGTTTTCTAAAAAATTTGAGCAAAGTTGTTGAGGTAGTTGTAAAGTCTCAGATTTTCACACAGAGATATTGATGGTGTTGGACAACCCTCTATTCTGTACCGTTATATTATTACATAATACTATTCTGTAGCTGTAACTGTAGCTGTCTCACGTGGCCTTGATTGTTCCTTTCAAAGCCAAAGGTCAATGATTAGAGATACAGTACATGAGCTTTATGATAATGAGCTCCAAGCAAGAGAGCAGCTTCAGCTCTTTATCTGTTTACTGGCCTTCGATAAGGAACGTGCAAGGTCAGGTGTGGACAAGTAAGAGCTGCATTAGTGCTTTTTGGCACATATGATGGAACATCACCACAGTAAGGAGCAGCCACTAACACCAACAGCCCCATGCTAAATGTCATGAGAAAAACTGAGCTCAGGTTTTTCTCAAGCTGCTTTAAGGGCCATTCTTTAGCACTTACTGTAGCAGCCATTCACAGTATGCAACAGGCAACTAATTCCTCACTAAATCAGCCGGGGATGTATTAGGATATCACCCAACTCGGGCTCTCCCTTGTGCCGCCTCCAGTCATTTGATTAACATGTAGCTGCCGCTGCTCTCACCTCCTGCCGAACTGAGGTTGACCAGGAGCAGGTCCTCAGCCGACCCCAGCTTGTCGGCCACAGCACCGATGACCTCCTTGACTGAGGCGGCCACAGGGACACGGATCGTTGTGTAGGTGTGGTCACAGCAGTAGACTTTGAGCAGAACTGGAGGCATGAATCAGAGCACATATTGGACTGTCAGTAAGAAGGAAAGAAGAAGCGGTGAAGCAGTGGCAACTGGTAAATTGGAAGGAAATTGGATTAATGCAATAGCTCCAAATGTAGGAGTCACTGGGTACTTCTGAGAGGTCATAGGATGATTCACAGGAAGAAAACAAACATTATTTATACACATTTTACTCTCTAGTATTTGCTTTTCTTGTGACATCCTGGAAAGTTTTACCTAAATGAGACAACACACTTATTTTAAGAGGTCATGACTCATGAGCTATGATCCTTTGTCCAGCGATGTCCAATGACCGCTGATTAAACATATGTAAACAATAAATGTCCATGTGTGGTTGTGCAGGCAAAAGAGGTAAAAACCCCAATGACTCATTTCCTCTTATTCAGAAATAAAATCCACATTAAACAAGGAAATAATTTCTGCTTACAGAACTGGGTTTGTAGTTTTACATGGTAACTAGTAGCAGGTAGCAACCGAACTTGAAACATACAGGTGTGAGTGTTTGTCTAATGAACACCTAATGAACAATGACAGAATGCAGCGTGCAGCAACAATATGCTGTTTACAATCATTAGTCTGGGAAAGATTTAGTATGTGGAGACCCTTCTTTACTCACTTTCATCATTACTCTTGATGGGCTGACGTTTCTGAAGCTTCTCATCTCCCATACTGAACTGCCGCAGTAGGACTTTGTGCTGTGACAAAGTATAACAGAGTCGGGCATCATGACATCTTTGTACAATACAACAACATTTTCATATGAACTTTGTAATTTAAAAAGGAAAAGAGTCCATATCTTACCTTTTTCTGTGAGACTCTGGCATCGTCAGTGCTAAAACATGAAAGATAAGCAACAATTAAGCTTATAAGTTACGTAGGTTTGTTTATCTACTAATAAAGCATAAAGAGAAAGTAATCACCAGGCCATTGCTTTTTAATTAGAGCACATGCAGGAGAATCATGACTCCACAATGATAAATAGAGATGGTGAGCTTTCGGCAAGGCAAATTTATTTATAGAGCGCATTTCAACAACAAGGCAATTCAAAGTGCTTTACAAAACATGAAAAGCATTACGACATTGACATTAAATATCCAAGAGAATAGCAATAAAAAAAAGCTAAAGTAGAATAAGACAGGTATAAAACACAAGAATAAAAGTTACAGTGCAGAACAAGATATGAATAATTATAGGATTTAATAGAAGGTGGCGTCTTCAGCCTTGATTTAAAGCAGTGAGAGTTGCAGCAGACCTGCAGTTTTCTGGGAGTTTGTTCCAGATATATGGAGCATAAAAACTGAATGCTGCTTCTCCATGTTTAGTTTTGACTCTGGGGACAGAAAGCAGACCCGTCCCTGATGACCTAACAGTAGTATTTTGAAGTCAAGTGTAAAGACCTCAGAACTGTGTTAGTGAGGCCTCGAGCAGCAGCGTTCTGAATCAGCTGCAGCTGTCTCATCAATCATTAGAGAGACATGTAAAGACATTGTTACAGTAATCAAGTCTACTGAAGATAAATGCATGGACACGTTTTTCCAAATCCTGCCGAGACATAAATCCTTTAATCCTTGATATATTCTTATGGGCTGGATTTAACATCAGTGGAAGGATGTAGATGTTAAAGAGAAGAGGCTCTAGAATGAAGCCTTGAGGAACTCTGCATGTCACGTTTGTCCGCTCAGATGTGTAATTACCTACAGAAATAAAGTAGTCCCTGTCCTTCAAGTAGGATTTAAACCAGTTTAGTACTGTGCCAGAGTTTCGCCCATCTTTCGAGTTAGGTCTAGTAAGATGTTGTGATCTACCGTGTTTAAGATTATTTAAGATTCGTCCAACTCACAACCCCTAAAAAACACTAACTTACTTTTGCTTTAAACTTCTCTCCAGTTGTGTTAGTTGATCCCTGAGCGCTGGGATCGACTTTGCATCATTAGACACCGCCATGAGAAACTCCTGCAAAAAAAACACAACAAGCTCTGAATAAAAAGAGTGACCTCTGAAAACACACGTATCATTCAGTATCACACCTGGACTCATATCACAGATCAAACATGTAAATTAAGTAAATATTCATCACCTTGCCGATGTGTTTAAACTAGATTAACAATCAGTACAACTGTGCATACTTTATATCATGTTGTAAACATTTAATACAAGTATTTCTTGTTCTGAATCCCTAAACAAGTGGTTGACATATTTATAACTGGACACCTCTGAAGCAGGTGTTTGTCTGCTGTTGAGTGAATGAAGGTGCCAGTAGTAATCTACAGGTACAGACAGCAACAGCTAGACTTAACTGAAGAGCTTGGAGTTATTTGCGTAACCATTATTGTTGTTGATCTGGACGTTCAGATTCTCACAAACCTCCGTTTTGCATTCGGTGGTTCTTTACCTCCCTGCATTGATTACAAGCATGGACTGTAAAACCTTTTGGGTATTATTCCTTATTTGACCTCCCAATCCTGAGCGCTTTATATCTCTTCTGACTTAAATCGTTACATGTTGTTGGCCTACATCATTTTCACAGAAACACAGACTTTACATTGGTTATTAAACTGCTTTATTATTGTTATTGAACTGTACCAATATCAGTAGTTATAACAGTGGTTATAATGCTACTCGTATCTTTGTGCTGACCTCTATGAAGGCCACAGAGACGTCCTCCTCCTGCAGGTGATCTCCGTGTACAGCAGCCCACTGCATCACCAGGCGGATCACCCTGCGCTTGTTGTTAAGTGTGTAGTCCAGCTTCTCCTGTTCAGAGCCCTGCGAGGCCTGAGCATGGTAGGTGCACAGCAGTTAAAGATCAAAACAAGTAGTGCAGCTCAGTTTCACATGTAACCACATTAGGTAACATAATGCTGAAAGGATATTGGGCCATCAACACCGGACATAGCTGACTGTTAGGGATGAAGACACAGTGCATGAGCACAAAGTCATCTAAGGCCGAGTCTGTGACAAAAACAAGAGAGGTTATGTCAAACACCTGGAAATGAAAGAGTGTCCAGAGCCATCGGGCCTTGATCCTACATGGCGCTGTCTCTGTCACCTCGGCAGGCAGATGAAAACCATATGTATCCACACAAGTGCGAGTAATTAGATCAGCTCTGTGACGTGTGGCTAGTTATAGACGAGAACAAACAGGTCAGAGAGAAACTCTGAGCCAGAGACAATGAATACACTGCATAGAAGAAAATTCACAGTAAATAACCATCATACTGATATATTGTATTAGATAGCACTAATCTGACATGCTGAACGTTGTATCCGAGCTGTACCTGACTCTGTGAATTTAGAATCCAATCGCATCATTTCGAGGAGGTGCTCCAAAATCTTCTCCGGAGTCCCCAACATTACCTTGTATCTGGAGCAACACAGGATAAAACACACCCTTCACTAATCAAGAAACACTGGGTCGTAATGCTCTGTGACAACTCTATGGTCCTCCACTGATTACTCTTCCTTGAAAGTGTGTCTGTGATTGCTTCATTTGATAACAATCCTATTTTCAACCACAGGGTTATTGGCCCAGCTGAAGATTAAGGGGAGTCTGGGCAAATAAATGTAGGGGCATCTTCTCTGTGAAGGAGAATCAACACAATCCAGCTGCACAAGACATGTTGTGTCTTCTCCACAGTCTTGACACTCTCATGTGTGAGGAGCCAAGTTGATTAGAGGGCGACCCCGAACAAGTAATTGTGACTTGCCAGGCCTTCTTTTCCCCCTGGGAGCTAGGGCCACCATTACCATTAATGTGTCTCTCTATATTATAGCGACTGTGGTGCCGTGACAGATGCCTCTATTAAGATAACACTTGTTGGATGCGGAGCACAGGATTGCTCTGTGCTTGTGCTGCCCTCAAGGTCGGGAAGCATTGTCATCTGCTGGTCACACTGACTGCTAGAGTCTAGTATTCACTGTACGCTTTCAGTGTTTTCAAGGATCAGGCTGGTGGTATTCTGTATTTTACTTATTGTCAACAAATCTCATGAAAAGACACAAAAACAACAATGAATCAAGAAAATATTATCTGTGTAGCCGAATGTTGATATATTTGATCTTATCACCTCAGAAACGGCTAAAGTGTAAAGTAACTAAGTACATTTACTTAAGTGCTGCACTTTAGTACGATTTTTAGATACTTGCATTTCCATTTTTTGTGCTATTTTATACTTCTACTCCACTACATTTATTTATAAATTGAGTTACTTTCCAGATTCAAATTATTAATACAAAATATTACCAACAAATAAGATATGATATATAATATGTTTTATTATAGATTAAGCAGTATATAAAGCAATTAAAACTAGCCCCACTTTAACAGATCCAACAATAAAATCATCTGTGCATTAATCTATCAAATTATAGATTATAATCCAACAATATAATATGCATTTAAACCTTTCCTGTGCGAAGTGCATTGTGGGTACATTTACTTGTAATGGGAGGACGAGGCTCCGTGGCCGGAGGTTCGACTGCAGCCGAGACTCTTCTCTAACACCAGAACATCCTGACCGTGCTCCTTCAGACGCACCGTGTTTGCCTCCACGTCCTTCACAATAGACACACACACACACACACACACACAAATTATGCCTTTTATTATACAGTATGACTCAGAGAACAGCACGTCATACACTGAATGTTTACAAAGTTTACACTGTCACACATTCATCTCAAAATTGTAGAGCATTTTGAGTCCTCTCTGCGCTCTGAATCAGAGCTAGCCATCAGTTTCCCTGCTGCAGAGACAGCGGCATGACACTGGGCTCTGGTCGCTGAGCAGAGTGGATTAGTTGTGTACAGTCAGCACACAACCACGCTAACCGCAGAAAGCAGGAGGCTTAAACAAAGTTCCTGACAATGCAATGATGCCAAATATTATTTTGAAAGGAATACCTCACCCCTCAAAATACCATTTGTATATCAATTACTTTGAATGTTACCTGAACATTTTACTTTTCTCTTGCATGTATCAAAAAACGGAGAAAGTGCAAATAATGTGGGCCGAGTTTATACATATTTAAGCTCTTTAGGAGGCATATTTATTTTATTTATTTTCTTTTTAGGTGGATTGTTACTTGATTCCTAATATCTTTACATAACAGACCTGCCGGAGCATCCACTTTATTCACATACCAGAAATATCTGCTTCTGTATTGCAGCCTGAACAGGAAATTCACGATGGTGTCAGAGCTACCAGATGGAAGTTTTCCACAAAACAAGTTTGCATCCACAGATAATTAACCCCAAAGCTGCCTTTTTAATCTCTATCTTAAAGGTAACACAAGTCATTACCACTATATTTCATGTTTAGATGACTAAGCTAATGGGAGCAGAGCATTATCTCAGAGGACACATTAAATAACTTTTATGGCTGCATTGCTAAGTTTTTGCCAACAGGGGGCAATAGAGCTTTTTTAAATGTTACTGTAAAAAACATCACTAGATGTTAAACAGAAACTCACCCTCAAAATCCTGTTGAAGTCCTCCTTGTCGACTCTCAGGAAGTGACAGTTGTCCTCACGCAGGACAATGGAGGCAGCGCGCGGAGAGTCATTGACAAGAGCAAGCTTTCCAAAGTCGTCTCCCTCGTGAAGAGTGCACACAACACCCTGTGACACACGGCGTACTGATCAGACACTGACCAATAAATAAATGCTCCTTGGTCAGAGCAACATGATCACTGTTTTTAGGAATAGTGTGAACTCATGTGGAGAAACACCTACTTTTCCATAGATGACCACGTTGACTGAGCCCTTCAAAATAATGTACCATGACGTGCCCTCCTCCCCCTGACTGAACACTGAGAGAAAAGAAACAAAGAAAAGCTTCATTTTTAATTTTATAATGTAGAATATATATTATTCTCTAATGTTTGCAGAATGTGCATGTTGTTCTTGTTGTAATCGGCCTATTGAACTGTATTTGATGCACATGATTGAACTACAAGCTCAATGCTTTTATTCTTTCTTACTTCTAAGCCAAAGACAATTTTCCACATTGTAGACAGTAACGTTTTTCTATACACTACAAGAGTTACTGGAGACCTCTTCGGACAATAAAGATAAAGTTTGAAGAGGTCACATGATTTCTTTTATTGCATTACTTACACACTGTTCCTGCCTTTGCATGAGACTCAAAGATCAGCACTCCTGCCAGTTCTCTCTTTACCTGCAGAGGAGACAGATTTACAGCTCCGGAAGATCAATATTAACACAAATTAATTTGACTTATAGTGCAACTGGGAAAGTACAACCATGCAAACTTTTAGTCTCCTGCTAGTCGATAACCTGCCGGTGTAAAACAGATTTTAAGTTTTAAAAAAAGTATGCCGTTTTCAGCGATTCTTATTAAAACGTTTATAAATATGTGATGATCAGTACTGAGATGACTACACATGTAAAAGGTGTGTGTGCATGCTTGCATCTTTCCCTTCACTCTACAGTCGGAGGACTTCAGCATGACTTTTACTGCCACGGGAGACAGAAAACATTTTAATGTCTGCACAGTGACAACAGGGTTCATATGGCCACATAAGACAGAGAACTCACAGTTGTGGATAGGTGAGATAATGCCTTGATATGGAGCAGCTCTTCATAAATGATCTCCAAATCATCTGCTGTTCGTTCAGACGGACTGGAAAACAGGAAATATGTCAATGAAATCATAATACCATCACAACTGATTCACTTTATTTAATATTACTTTAGAGATTATTGCTTTATAGACGTACTGTTTCCTCAGAATCATCCTCATGTGGGCGTCAGGTCCAATCTGCGAGAGGAGGAGCAGCGTGTCCTGCAGCTCCTCTTGACTCTCCTTCCTCTCCTCCTCGCCGGGTAAAGGAGCATCTTCCTGCTCGTCATCCAGGAAGCGGTAGAAAAGGTACTTGTCCTGGAAGCTCAGCTCCTGGTCCACTGCATCACAACAACACACAACGACACAGACAGCGGGGCTCAAATGTTTTTTACTGCTTCACACGTACACATGTGGTGCAAAAACAGACATCACAGAGAGTCTCACCGTGGTTGAGAACACCTTCTTCCAGCAGCACCTGCCACATGCCCACAGCCTGAATACGAGAGTGGATGCATGAGCTCTGCTGCATCTGCCAGTCAACCAACTCTGTCCCCACGCAACACTGCCTGGTAAAGACAGGACAGGACTATTTAACACAAGGCTGAGCAGTTATGTAACATGTTCTGTCTGATTTTATTAATTGAATCTGCCTGTTCCTGGTTTTTCCTTTATTTCTGTTGGTATACTTAACTGTTAACAAGGCGTTGTCATAAAAAGAGCCTGTATGTTAATCCATCGCGTTAATCTTGCATAAATAAAGGTTAAATAAAATAAATAAATACTAAAGGTGTTACAATTTATTCTCTTTTTCTCTTTCTTTTAATCTTTAGACTCCAGTATTTGTATTATTTTCCTGTGTGTGAATGAATTGTTTATGTGTTTTTGCCCGGCTCACATGAGGTATAAATATTGTATTTTGAATCCAATTGAATTGAATGATGCAATCGTCTGCAAATACCCAAGAATTAAGATGCCAACTAACCTGTACGTCTTCAAATGGTACTTCCTGTCTCTGATCATGTGAGGCGCCCTGGAGAGGATGGCGTTACGGAGAATCGTCCCCGCCCTCAGGATCTTCTCAGAGGGGACCTGCACAGCAAAAACGGCACCGTTAAATGTCAGGCCTACTGAGTACCTGCCACATAAACAGGTAATGATTGGTCCCTATACATACAGAAGGTTCATGGTCTTTAATACCTGAGAAAGGCATTTAAGGTGGGATTTGGCTGGACTTTCAATGAATGACTTCTGCAAAATAAAACAAAACAAAATGTAAGAGGAATTGAAAAAACTCAGCCGCAGGGCTGTGACATTTAAAGTGCATTCTGTATGCTTCAGAGAGCAGCGTAACTTGTGCATTTATGTGAAGGCATAAAGTTCATTGTTTATTTACAAGAACATTAGTCCACTAGAAGCTGGGCTTTCATACTTATAATTTAAATCAAGCTGAAACAAGATCTTTTTAAATAACAGAACAACCATACATCGGGACATGTTATCAACCCAGTGGTCAGGAAACAGAAGAAAGGTGGGGCAGGAACTGTTATGGATGGAGACAAAAACTCCAGTCACCTTGTTTATAATTAGACCAACTTCTAACAAACTTCACATTCCACGCTCTTTTCCATCCTCTGT
The DNA here is from genome assembly GCF_900634415.1 of Cottoperca gobio. Classification (NCBI taxonomy): domain Eukaryota; kingdom Metazoa; phylum Chordata; class Actinopteri; order Perciformes; family Bovichtidae; genus Cottoperca; species Cottoperca gobio. The sequence goes on from NC_041375.1 coordinate 17,911,649, forward strand.
TGGAGAGGCGAGAGACGGTAAAGGATGCAGTTACGTCAGACGACATAGAAGCACAGAATGAGTTATAGCCTATAGGTTTAAGTCTGCTAGACATGAAACAACAATAAACCAGTATCATCCCACCTGCTCAGTCTCTCTCCGTCTTTCATAACTTACAGTAACAATAAATCATATAAGTAATTCAAGTGTATCAGACACACTACCTTATTCTGATGTTTGGAGACAGGAACAAATGAGTTGTTGCTTATGTTCTCTTTGTCCGGCATTCCTGGTGGGAAAAAACAGAGAGTACATTCATATGGTAATTTAGGATCTGTGACAAACAGATATCACTGACAAGAGTGTACTATTATTATTATTATTATTATTATTATTATTATTATTATTATTATTATTATTATTATTATTATTATTATTATAACAAACCCCTGAGGAGATGTACAGTACAGAGCCTCTGCAGGTCCACGCGTTGGAAAATAAACCGCCTGTGAAACCCACTTAAACGTTTAAAAGGAATGAAGTAAAGGACGTAAGTGAATACAGAAGAAGATACATATAAAATATGCAGTATGACTTTAAAACATTAAATAGATGAAAATATAAATACTTTATGATCTTTATACTATGCTAAATGTGCTTTTTGCATATCTCTTGAAAGGGTGTTGGGGCTAAAAACAAGATGGCCCTCATTCTCCTCTTGTATTTTTATGCAAAACAATAAGTAAGAAAAGTAACAAAACAGATTATTTCTATTTCTATTTAAATGTCAGATCATCATTTTTCAATGCCTTTATTTCTGTCAGAAAATATACCCATAACTTTATCATGAGCCAATTTTATATTACATATTTCTATCTCCTTTCCATGACTTGATTTATGGCTTACCTCTGGGAGAAAGTTGCCAAATCTTCCCAAATCTACACTGACAATGTAATTTAGATTTCTCATGAAATGAACATTAGACTGTATCACTCTGGTGGTTACTGTACATGGACAGCAGAGTGATGTAAGAAATGATAATAAAGGAGGAAATGTGCAGAGGGTTTGTCGGGTGTGGTTGTTGCTCAGTATTAGGAGCTTTAAGCGTGTACACTTCCGCTCCAGGACAAAAAGCAGAATCAGTCACAACTGTATCTGCCGGGAGAAACTCTGCTATTCTTAGACGTGATTCTCGGACTGCTGATACCATGAAAACTGATACACACAAATTATGCTTCTGGCTATACATCCAGGAATAAAACACATGCATCTGTATGACTTTGCTTACAATGCTTTGTGCTATTTCTGTCCACTTTAAGTTCAATTGGACGCACAAAGCAAAGTAACAAATCACAATCTTTTCCTTAAAGAGTAGTTTTAGTTGCATAAATCTAACCAATCACAGTTAAACTGGTCATTTAGTCATTTACATATAAGGCCTTGTTGCATTTTTATTGTGACTGAAAAGATGTTTGTATGTCAGCTTCAGTCGGAGAGAGGAAAGATTTTCAACTGTATAATTAATAATAATGTTAAACCTGCAATAACAATGTTTTTGTGGATTCTTGTGAAAACAACATTAACATATCATCATCTTTTCAGTCCTTTCTTGTTGAAAAAAAAAAGTTACTATTTACACGTCCAGCCGTTATGGAGCAACATCGTCCTTCACCTGATGAATCTAAGTTCAATATTGATTGTCTTTTAGCTCTTTTTTTGGTCTCCACCAGGGAAAATATCTGGCTCATTAGCTGCTAAATGTTCCACTATGTTCACCAGCTATTCACTAACTGTGTGTGTTTGGTGCTAATTCTCTGTAGGTTATCATTTATTTTTCAAATGATCATTTTACACATTGTTACTTACACCCTCTTGGACTCCATTTATACTTATATGCTGCAGGTCTGTAGAGAATCTGTGTTTGTTTACTGTTTGTGTTTTTATAAATTAGCACAGCTGTAAATCATTTTATTTATGATGCTGCCACGCTGGTACATGTGACTTCACGCCACTCATTCAAGTGTCACATAACTTCAATGGCATCAATAGAAATACAGTGTACAGTTTACATGTGAGAAATCAATGCAAGATATAATTAGATATAAATGACAAAAGTCTAAAATGTGTTGGTAAAAGATCAGATTTAATTTGAGAATGTGAGAGTTGAACTGTGAGAAACAAGTGTGCTTTAAAAGGTGCTCAGAGTGGTACTGAATGCATGGCTCCATCTAAAAGCACCGCGTTGTTGGAGCTAAGAAAACTGTTTAAAATATGTTTAATTCATTAGATTTGGCACTAAACTGATGTGGATGTACTATAGTGTACAGCAGAGTGCCTCAGCTGCTGGATGCTCGTGTGACTTCTGTCTTGGTGTATTCATGCATACAGTACATGCTGTAAAAGTAATGTACTGCATACTGAAAACAAATACTCAGCCCTGCTTCTACAGAAGCTGCTCCACAGCACGTAACCGTGATGAACACTAAAGCAGACACACTTTTAAAAAGCAGCCCTCAAGGCTACAGTATATCAAATCCTCTTTGATAGGAACAGAAAGCAGAGAAACATTTCCTTTAAAATGTGTCCATCATTTATGACAACATGACAACAAACTACCAGTAAACCAGCAGACTCTCTGGATTTTCTCACTGCTGTGCATCATTTTTATGGTACATGACTTTGCAGCAAGTTAAGTGCTCTGCTTGAGCAAAGCAAAGTCAATATTGAGTTAACTTACAACAGAAAAGCATAAATAAAAGTATCAGCCTTTATCACAATGCAAGAGGATGAAGGAGGGTCAGACAGTAATAGACTTAGGCAAACGGAAGTCTTATTACATATTATACAAACTAAGATGATCTGTGTTATATTACACTATCTAAAGATTGTCAAATCTCATTATACAAACACAATTGAAGAGTTACTTCTGGGAATATTTATAAAGTAAAGGGTAAACGGGTTTACTGTAAACGGTATCTTGATACATTGTACATTCTTATCTGTACCTTTAAATCTCGAGTAACTAATGTGAAAGCAGCTGAAAGTAAACCGAACGCAAGACACTCAAAAGTCTTGAAGATGCTGTGACAAATGAAATTTAATTAAAAGCGTGGCCGTGTTGTGTGAAGGTTAGTCCAAAAACTAACAACAATTGGGAGAAATGTATGGAGCCTGAACTACTAAGAAATGTAAACAGGAACTGATGGCTACTTACTGTCCCCACTACAACCGCTTTCCATCACACCATAGGGCGGGGCGAGCAGTCCAGCCAAGCACTGATGATATTTCTATGAAAATAAAGAAAATACAAATCAGTCATAGCAGTCAATGTGTGATCTAAATCCCATACAAGATATAAAACATGCTTATGAGTGGTGATATAATCATGTGTCAATAAGAAGACTGTAGCGGTGGTATGATTGGGGAAAGAAAACTTTGTCCTTGTGTCTCATCTCTTTATCAACTTGGCCATTGGAGGTCAAGTTAATGTCCCATTTCCAAGTGTGTGTGTGTGGTAATGTGCTGTAAGTCATCAGCTGACATTCCCAGCTTGTACTTTGGATAAATATTGAGCTTTTGGCAAGAGATTTTGCTTTTTACATGAAAGCGCTCACACACAGCTCTACAGGGCACCATCAGTGAAGATGTACTCAGATCATTTACTTTAGTAAAAGTATCAATAGAACAATGTAAAAGCAAAATGCATCTTAAGTATCAAAAGTAAAAGTACTAGTTCTGCAGTAAAATATGACCCTTGTGACCTTGTTTTACAGTCAGCTGCCAGTTTATTAGGTACACCAAGCTAAAAACTAAAATCCTACTTTTATGAAGGTTTTTCTGTTATTTTAGGGTTTTTTTTAAATCCCAACATCTTTGCTGTTCAAATGACACTTAATTAATAATTAATAAATTAAATATAGCATTGAATCTATTCAAAATCTGAATTTCAGTTTCTAGTCCTCTTTTATTTACTTGTTTAGATTCCTTAACGTTTGTGCAAGATGCAGAGAGCCGCAGAGCAAACATAGCATGACAATATAACATGCTGCTTGAGCGTGCCTTATATACCATAACTGTGCCCTGCAGAGTGAAATATGTTATGTAAGGAACATCATTCTGCATTCATGCACTCTAGCAAATGTCATGTTTTTGTCCGTGACAGTGGTGTACAAAGAGGTCAATCCAACCGTAGCAAATAAGCCATAAACAAGATATTTCCTTAACATTATTATTATTATTATTATTATTATTATTATTATTATTATTATTATTATTATTATTATTATTATTATGTAATAGGGCTTTTGATTCGGCATTGGCTGCCTTTACTCTTTGAGAAAGTATTCCACTCTGCAAAAAAAGAAAACGCACACACTCGATCATATAAAAGCATTCCCACCACATTTAGTATGTACTCTAATACGATCAATTGTATTTTCTATCTGATTTTTAAACCATTTGTAAAGTAGACTGATGGTTCAAGATTAATTTGCGGTAAAAGACAAACAAAAACTGATTACGTGCCGAAGCAACTACGTTCTGAGTCGATAAAAAGCTGATTGAGGAACACTTAGTGACCGACCAGTTCTCTCTACGTTGTTATCATCTGGTCAGAGGAGACTGAAGGAAAGCTAGAGCAATTTGTTGCTGGATGGGTAATGCACCCTCAGAGGTCATGTTTTAAATTCAATTCTACCCCATGAAGTCAGTTAATCACTTTTGCAACCCTTTAGGGGCACACAGCTCTTTCCCTCGATTAAGAAGCAGTTTAGAAAGGTCTCAATGACCTCAGATTTTAAACACGTATCTACTCTAAAGTGAGGATTGACTTGCTCCTCATTAAAACACTAAGAGGTATAGATTAATGCCAACTAACACCCCACTCAGATTATCAAAATGTGTCTTTTGTGGAGGGGATTTTGCAAACAGATTCAAATATTCAAAGTTAATCAACAGATCTGAAGCTTCACCAAGCCTATCTGTGTATCTTTGTGGACAATTAAAGGATTTAGGATTAGGGAGGAGCACTTAAACTGAGCGGCACATGAACAAATGAACTCAGCCCCTCTGAGCCAATAAAGCTGCACTCCCTGAGGGGCTGAATCCAGTACGCAGGGTGGGGGTGTTTCTTTAGAGGAGGCTTAGGACGTCAGGTGTGTAAAAAGCACTCAGTTTCTATTTAGTTAGTAATGATGTCTCAGACTCTAATGACACACAATGCATTTGTTTCTTTTACAATCTCCAGTTTGCCATAAAGTCACTGGCTTTTTAAGTGTGGTTGTACATTTTGTCTGCATATTAGTGTATTTTATTTGAACAGAAACCATTAATCGATTAATCTATTAGGTTATCAACAGAAAATAAATCAACAATAACATTGATCATGATCATCACACTTTTTAACTGTTGTTTTGACAATTTCAATAAAACAAAATGTTCCTTCAATTGAGTCTATTTTCTTGGCAAGAAAGCAGAGAAGTGTGAATCAGTACGATTATTCGCTCATTAGCATGTATCATTTTAATCCCAGAAGATTATAAAAGCATTAAATCACTTCACACATCAAGTAGAGAGAACTGCAGTTAAACTACAATAGTGACAAAGGTTATAATAAATACATGAAAGGCCCGACTTAAAGATTTATAAGCCTTGTTTAGAAAGAACCAAATGTGCCACGTTCCCTCGAAACACAAATATTCAAATATTCATGACAGCACTTCATGTCACAATAAATCAAACATTGGGCGTGATTTATTGTGCATCTACTTCCCCGTAGCCTCTCGCTTTATAACCATAACACTGACAGAGATGTCCCTATCATCTATTATCTCCAGTAGTCGAGGAAAGCCAGACCTGTAAATGCCTTTTAGGCTCACTGAATGGTTACTACACATCAGCATTTATGGGCAGTCAATAGTCATAAGGCACACACAAGCTCCACACACACACACACACACACACACACACACACACACACACACACACACACACACACACACAGCTCTGAACATAACGTCCACTTTTTGTGTAAGTGGTGCAGATGTTTCTGACTGCACACACTGAGTAAAGCACGGATACACCTTTAGGCGTGTCCGACTGGGTCAAATAATCTGTCACGAGCTGACATCCAGACAGGAAGCACAGTGGTGTCGTCAAGCAGCTTATAGCGTCTGAGTCAGTCTCTTACGAATGATTGTATTATTTCTATAAACTGATTCCACCACCTTAGAGAAGATTTGGATCCGTTGCTTCAAGAGGATTTACTCTGAGCGGCTGAGAGGTGTGACCACTTTCACAATAAGAAACTTTTGAAGGGATGTGATCAGACGTGTAGGAGTCTAACTCCCATCACATCTACGACTTCTAAGAGAGTCTTTGACATCCAAAAACCAAATTGACAAATTGCCTTCAACAGAACAACTGTTTTGTAGTTGCCAGACCAAAAGAGGTTGAAGAAGAAGACGATTTGCCATTTCTCTATAGTTCAGGCGTTTCACTGTGGACGGAGACTGTAGCATTTAGAAAAAGTGGTGTCCTGAATGATATGACTGTATTGGAATTGGAATTTCTAACATTTGTATCCAGCAGCATCGTGAATGAGCCAGCCAGACACACGAGTCAGAGATGTGGCGAATTCAGCATTATGAGAATAATTATAAGCAGTAACAAGTCACTGCACCACAGTTCAAATGAGCTAAATTCATTCATAATTGACTCCAAATTGATTTAAACTTCTGAATGTATGTACAGGTGTCTAACATTCAACTTTAGATAACTATTCTAAGCTTGGTTACTGGATGTTTCTTACTTAACTCCTTTAGAGTCTTGGTTGGCTTCTTTCCTACAAGCACAGTTTTGCACCCGTTGCTTTGGTGTTTTTTGTGTTCTTTGTTGTGATGTTCTTGTTTGTTTGTTTTGTTTTTCGTTGTTTGATGTTTCTTTCGCTTATTGCCCTAAAAAATAAAGTGGTTGAACATCTGATTGATCTTTAGTTGAACTATACACGTCCACGCTCGGGCCATAACCAAAGAGGAGTTACAAGATGTTAATGCATTTTAGCTGAAAAGGGATCTGCTCCCTGAAGCATGGAGCATTATAATCAGCCTATCATTACATTACAGGTAATTTAGTAGATTCTCTTATCCAGAGTAACTTACAGTGGTTTAACTAAAGGGACAGTCTGCCTGCAGCAACTCAGGGTTAAGGGCCTTGCTCAGGGTATTGAACTCACAACCATCTGGTGCTCTGTTTGGAAGGCGTACCACTAGTGTAATCACAAGTAACTGCAGCAGTGTGTCGAGTCAATGGACATAAGCCTAGAGACCAATCAAACTCCTAACTTTATTTAAGAACATGTATCATGTAAACAACAAACACCGTGCAAACCAACAATTGAATTTTCCCAAAGATGGATTAATAAAGTACTTCTAAAATCAGTGGTCATACAGGACAGGGGACCACTGTAAATATGAATATATATATATATATATATATATATATATATATATATACTAATGCAAGACCTGCCAGGGTCGATATTGTAGACCAAATTTGTGGTGCACATTCCCTTTTTCACAGGAGACAGAACAGGTCTTACTAATAACATTACAATGGCTCTGTTCCATTCGAGTGTCCCAGTAATTTAGCCATGACAGTGTGACAGTGAGGCAGCATACACAATACCAGGTGTTGGTAAGGCTGAGACTGAAGCAGCTAAATGAAATTCAGCTATCACTGATTAAATCATTTACAACTGTGCTTTCAAACATGTCTTCTGTGAAAAAGGCCTATTAATCAGAGAACCAAAACACATTAACCTGCCACTTTCGGGCCCCTGGGAGTTTGGGAAATTTAGAAAACTGTTGTTTCAGAAAATCTTAAAGCAACTCCAGCAATTTGGTATTGCGCTTCCAGTATATAAGGTAACTCAAAAAATGTCAAAAATTAAGTTGCAACGGCCGAGTTAAAAACTACAAACTACTAAAACTGTGTATCTTACATTTTCCATGCAACTCAATAGCATATCTTTTTCATCTGTTTCCTCAATATAAATTATTTTCAAACCCCAGTTTATAATGTACATTTTGTGTTTTAAGTCTAAAGCCTAAACCAAGATAACCGTGATGACATCACCAGGACTCCCTTCAGCTCCTTTCAGAGCCAAAGAAGACATTATGCAACTTTTAGTGTTAGGCTATAATCATTGGTGGACGACATACTCCAATCTTTTACTGAAGAAAAAGTAATACCACAGTGACATACTCTGTTACATGTAGAAGTATTGTATTCATTGCATTCATAGCATAAATATATACTTAAAGTACCAAAAGTACTCATGGAGAATGGCATATTTCAGAATTTAGTATTGTGGATTATAATTACCATGATCTCTAATGTTGCAGCCCAAAAAGTTGGGGCTAATTTTAGCTAAGCTACTTTATATATTAATGGGTAGTTTAAGCTATAACAATACATCATAGTTAATTATTTTATTTATATTGTGTATTAATATTCTGAATCTGCAAAGTAACTAGGAGCTTAAGTTATCAAATAAATGTAGTAGAGTAAAAAGTAGGCTACATTTCCCTCTGAAAAGTAGGGGAATAGAAGTATAAAGTAGCTAAATGGAAATATTTAAGTAAAGTACAACCTCAAAATGATATGGTTATTATGGTCATTGAGTTAGTTAGGTCCTACATTTCACCACTGGCTATATGAGAGTAGAAGACAATTAGACTGAACTTTATATGTAAAATCGGTGGAGTGTCCCTTTAATACTCATATATTTTAATATCAATCTCTCTGTGAAAACAGTGCATAGACTAGGAAATGCCCCTTTCCATGACTACTGTACAACTTTTCCAGCCCTGGTTGCAATACATGCGCAGTGTAACACAGTAACTCTAGTGAGTTGTTTCTGTACTCCAGGTGTGGACTGTTGCCCGTGCAGAGGTCTAGGTGAGCTCTAATATACAGTAGGCTCTTTCCCACGCCTTTCTCCTACAACTCCTCGTGTCTGTGAGCTGTGGAGAAAGAGGGGAGTGGAGGCAGGAGCGGGGTGGTGGGTTACAGTCCTGGAATGTGTCCGCGTTCCCGATTCTCTCTGTTCTCGTCGGCCGCGGCGCGCTGCACAGACAGACTCGTGTGCGCGCGCAGCCCGCGACAGGTCTGGAAGTGCAAGGAGGAGGCAGGAAAACGCTGCTGGAGCGGGGAATGATGGCGGTGAGCAAGAAGAAGGGGCAAGTTTGATACTGTAAAACTGGGACATTGTGGGCCATCTTTCGGTGCCTAACACGATGAAGCAAGTAGGAGGTGAGAGCCTTATAAAGTTGTTTACCTTTGTGTGGTGTTTTGTGTAGAGACGGAGTTAACATTTCCAACGGCTCGTACTTGAAATGCTACAATGAATTGTTCAGACTGAGGCACTAACGTTGGGGCTGTGTTGAACTGTTGTTGGCCCAGTAAGTTTAACTTTGTTTCGCCTTTTATCTGTGGTGTAGCGACAGTAGTAACAACATTTAACCGATTGAACTTATTACAACTAAAGTTAATAGTTGGTTAAAGTAACTTTCAATTCAAAATCATTTTGGTTAGCTAACGCCAGGAGTCAGACAACCACCGAAATGCATTCAAACGGCTGTGTACGCTAACGTTAACCTTCTAACGTACTAAGAGTTGATGTTAACCTTCATGTTCTAACATACTTTTCACACTGTTTTGGTTTGCATACAGAAAGTGATAATAATTAGGCATTAACTCATTTGAAATGATTTACGTTAGGCATTTTGAGATAATGGTATCCGCTCTCTGTATTAACAGATTTCCCTATCCGTTTCTTTCTTTAGATGACTTCGCTGTGAGTGTTTAGTTAAGACAACTGTGCTCCGAAGAAGCTCCGCCGGACCCATGGCACCGCCTGCGTAAAGTGGAGGGATAATAGTTCACCAACAAAACAACATCAGTCTCTCAAAAAAACGGCTTTTCGAATTGGGCTGCAGTCACAAATAAACAACAATGATCAAAGCAGAAAGCAAAGGAGGCGAGAGGACCCTGAGGAGCGCATCCCCTCATAGAAATGCATACAAGTCTGATTTTCACGCCATTAAGTGCTCCTTTGATGGGTCAAAATCCGAAGGGGACGCCAAATCATATGCAAATGGTTCCAGTGACACCCGGGAGGACTCAAGGGGAAGGCCTTTTGGGAACAGAGTGAACAAGATAAAGAACATATTCCTACAGATGGATGGTCAGCAACAGGAGTGCCCAGAGGTGAAAGTGACTTTAAAGCCTGATGTGTCCCCTGTGTCCCCACCGAAGCAGCAATTTCCAGTTAACACTCACAGAGTTAACCTCAACACTGCCGCCGCAAGCCCAGAATCACAAAATTTAGATAAAACACCCAAGGGGGAAGATGTTGAGATTGACAAACAGGCTATGGCAGAGAAGTTTTCTGTGACCAGAAAACTCTTTGAAAGGGGCATCAAAGAGCAGCCTGCAGCTGAGAAACAGTCCCCAAACAGAGTGGTAAATCGTTTGTCCCTCGGAAGTGCCTCTGATGAGGGGAAAAGCACAAGGAGAGTATCAGCATCCTCTGAGATCATTATCAAATCAGAGCAAACTCCGACATCAACAGCTAAATGCCAATTGGATGAGAAGGCTGATGGTGAAAAAAAGAATGCGTCTAGAGTGGCATTGAATGCAGGACCCATGTCCAAAAGGTTGGAGAATTACATGGCAGAGAATGGCTCAGAAGACAACACAGCTGCTGCAAAGGGAGGAATTGTGTCTGCTAAACAACACAGTACCACTGAACACTTACTGCCTTCATCTCCAACAAGGGACAGCTCACACAAATCTTCTTCTCCTGTTAAAGACTCCACTAACTCTACACCTGACGCCACTAACAAAAATGCATCCCAGGCGCCGTGTGTCAACAAATCAACGGTTTTGGGGTCGAGTGTTAAACCAACAATTCCAGTTGCAGTCAGCAATGCGGCATACAAAACTACTTCTCCAACAACTGATGCCACTCACAAACCCCTCTCACCAGAGCAAACAACCCCAGTTAGCCACGGCTACAAACACTCCTCATCATCCGCTGATGGATTTAGTAGGACATCTGTTGGTGGGGATGAAGGCAAGCCACATAGTCCGCCCCCAGGGGATGTGAAGCAGCCTCATCTATCAGCTGGTGGCTCTCAGAACACCAACAGGGCTAAAAACCCTGAAAAAGCCAGAAGTAATGACAGTGTGGTACATAGTCCTGTCAGGGACAATCCATCCAGCCAGACCTCATCACTGGACTCAAGAGGGGTGGGCGTGGTACGGGCAGAACTGGTGGTAGTTCAGAATGAGTCCTCAGATAGTGAGGAGAATGAGAATGAGAATGTTGAAGATAATGTGTTTGAGGAACAAACGGTGCAAAGCCCCAAAGGCGAACGACTAACAGACCTGAAAAGAACCACTCAACCAGAAAAACAGAACTGTAACACTGCTCATCGTGTATTAGCGAGAGAAGTCTCTAAAGAGACACAGAAGATAGCAGAGACTGTGGGCGAAGGACGAGTCTTGGAGGACAACGATCGATTTGGGTTGAAAAGGGAGAGACAGGAAGACGGTTCATTTGTGAATGAAGATGTTTATGGTAATCGTGAGGATGATGATGAGGAGGTAGCAGAGGAGGAGAGTGAGCTAGAGGACCAGGTGGGCCAGAGCATCCTGGATAGAGCCTCACCAGTAGTGTATGGTATTGAGAATGCAGCATTTGTGGATGATAGGGATGTAGACCAGGTCCTCAGGGAAGAAGAAGAGGAGGAGGAGGAGGAGGAGGAGGAAGATCAAATGTATGGGGATTATGACGACTGTTACGAGACAACTGGTCTGTCGGATGAGGAGGAGCCTCCCCCAAGGAGGAAAATCAAGTTCTCCACACACCCCATTCAGGTTAGTATTTTTCCTTGTGTTGTTTACATATGAGCTATTGCTGCTCAACTCAAGCACCTAAAAACATATTGCACTCTAGCACCCTCATTATAAACCACCGTCTCACTGATTCAGCAACTGTCTGACCTAGGTGTTTCCCTGCAGACACAAGACAAATGAGTTGAGGCTGTGGATGAATGCTTTTGTTGGGCATGTTGACATCACAGCTGCTGCACTGTATCATTATCCCTGTTCAGAAAATGAAAACTATGGTTTATTTAATCTTAGTGACCAGGGAGGCAGGTAGTTTGACAGGCTCATCACCAAGAGATCAGGAGAGAGAGGGGAGAAGTTAGCTGGCAACATTGTTTGTGGTATTTTGGAAATATTGTTGACAACATAATAGCTTGTGAAAGCAGGACCACAGCTGATCGGGGGCAGCAGTGAGGTAGTAGCAAGACATGTGAAACTTTAGACTACAATAAAAAATCACAGCCAGCCCTGAATCACTGCACTGCATATGTTTAGTCATTTAGAGTTTGTCAGTGAATCATGTGTTGCACTCATGAGGGACTTTTCACTTCACACCAACATTCATATGAGGAATTTAAGTATTTAATTCACCCATATGATCTCTTTTATATACCATGTTATCTTATTACAGCTGGGGAATTCCTGTTTTTTACTATCCATTAATTTATAAAAATCTGAATCTTTTGTGAAAAGCAGTTATAATCATATCAATATTCAATAATAATCTGTTTGATTATTTTCTGTGAATTCCCTCATGTTGGTAGTGTTTATAAGTGGTCTAATATATTCATTGAGGATAGAAGTCCTACAATTGAGTTTTTAGAGATGGGGGATTGACAGAATAACTAATATTACAATATTTTTGACTTTGCTATTTTTGAATATGACTGTTGGTGCTTTCAGCTAAGGATGTTTCAAATGATCTGTGCACAATTAGCATCACCAATATAAATGATGGTTTTCTCCTTTCTTGAACAAACGAGTTGGAAAAAATCCAACCAGTTGTTGGTATTATCATTGTATCATGATATCCATAATACGTATTTGATATATCTTGCCGCTTTACAGTTTTGTATTCCAAAATTATTTTCTAGGTGTAAACTCTTCTGGTATTGCCACACATTCTGTGACAACATTGCCAGTGCGTGTTTAAGGGATGTGGTGGGAGGTTATATATCTTCTATATTATTATTATGTTATTATATATATATAGGAGAGAGAGAGAAGAGAGAGAGAGAGGGAGAGAGGGAGAGAGAGAGAGAGAAGAGAGAGAGAAGGAGAGAGAGAGACAGAGAGACAGCGAGAGAAGAGAGAGAAGAAAGAGAGAGAAAAGAGAGAGAGAGACAGAGAGAGAGAAGAGAGAGAGAAGAGAGAGAAGAGAGAGAGAGAGAGAGAGAAGAAAGAGGAGAGATAGAGAGAGAGAAGAGAGATAGAGAAGAGAGAGGAGATATAGAAGAGAGATAGATTAGAGAGAGAGATAGAGAGAGAGAGAGAGAGAGTAGAGATAGATATATATATATATAAATATATATATATATATATATATATAAGATATATATATATATTCCACAATCACTATATCTAAACAACATTTCGCTAAAGCAGGGAAAACAAATAATTCCAGTGCATTCCACATAGCTTGTGAACAGCTCAGTGTTTATCCAGGCCTTAAAATGCACTGTTATCTCAGGGTGTGGAACCCCCCCGCCCCCATCCCGTCAGCCTGGCAGGGGGGTCCTGGGAGAGGGGACCAGAAGCTGACCTGGAGTGAACACAAACAACAGTGCCTCTCCTCCTCCAAAACTGGAGATATGACAGAGATAAATACAGCTTTACAGTTCACAACAATATGTTAGACTGTCACCTCTATGTAGCAGTTCACATACTGCTCATAACTACCATGAGCGGGAGACTTTATGCAAAACAGATTAACTGACACAAAGTTGTAGTTGTTAATAAGTGAGTTTGTATGAATTTACATCCCCAGTGCTGATTGAAAGACATTACTGTGTACAACTTTTCATACCGCGTCAGTATTGACCCAATATTCTGAATTAAGCTGATGGTCCTGAAATGTAGGGCTGAAACCAACATTATTATTTTCAAAATCAATTCATATGCAGATTTCTTGTCTCAATTAATGGAATAATTATTTGGCCTATAAAATGTCAGAAAATTGCATTAACATTTCCTAAAAGCCATGGTAACATGGTCTTCAAATCACTTGTTTTGTCCAACCAACAATGCAAAACCCAAAGATATTCAGTTTTCTATTACATAAGAGAAAGAAAAGAGGCACACTGTCATAGTTAAGAAGCGTAAAGTAGGTAATGTTCAATATTTATGCTTAAAAAATAACAAATGATTAATCTATTTTTAAAGTTGTTAGTTGTATTGATTGCTCAGTGGATCAAAACGAGATGAATGATTATCCATGTTGACCATGTCAAACTATGATGTATAATTAGAACCCTTTGATTATAAAGTGTATTTTAGCTTTGCCGTAGACTTAAACAAGAGGGTAACAGTCATGTATTTGAAACATTTTAGATGTAAAAGTAATTTCAATAATTATTGAATTGGCCTATATGCACAAATAATCAGTTGTATCAGTAAATACTTTTACCATTAGTTAGTATGTACAATGGTCAAAGTATGCAATCAATTTTATTGTTCACATGAAATGTAATTCCCCACCTACAATGATCACCAGGGGAAAGTAAAGGATATACCGGTATGCAAGAAGTATAAGGTGAAAATAAGTAGAAAGTCCAAAAATGTCCAAGCATTCTTTTAAGTTTCCAATTAGCTTCTTTATATATTGCATGAATGAGTGCATGCAATGGACAGGCTGGAAAGAACACAGAGGGATTTGTCATAACAATGACATGTGCTTGGATTAAAACCATGGGGTCAAGGTTACGTGGTATGTGGTTAGCCAATTAAGTCACACAAATGTCCCTCGTCCAACCTTTCTACCTGTAGCCTGGCTAACAAAGGCCTCCCGCTAGCACTGCATCATTTTCCACAGTCTGCTAGTCAGAGTTGGCTCTGGGATCGAGCACACTTGAGTCGTAGCTAACTAAGAGAGAGGAAGTGCTTTGTGCTTCTGGCTCACAATGGTCCCTACGTAACCCGAGTCTTGACAGAGGAGGTATCCTGTGAGGAAGAAAGGTCCTCTTTGTGAATAAAGGAGATGTCCAGTTTCAACATGTATCACTCTTATAATGGTTGAAAAACAAACTTGGTTGAAGAGGTATTTCTAAGGCAGTCAGGCACACAGTTTCAATAATTCCTAAAAGTGAAAGTCTTGTGTCAAGCCAAATATTGAATTCTTAAGGTTGCTTAATGCATTTAATGGACTTGGTATGTATTTGTGATGAAAATACTCAAAATGCACAGTTTTAAAAAGAAAATTGAAAGAGCACTGCAATTATTTTATACATTATGTTGTATAAATTCTTCTGCGTATATGTTAACACAGAGTCACACTTTAGTAGGGCATTGAAGTGCTGCACTCCCATTGCTGCTGTGTCAGTATATAAGTTTGCTCAGCTCTACCCTCTGGCTGTGTGAGCAGTATAAATATTGCACCACTGCTTATACTGATTATATATTTGGTGTTAGTGAGGAGGTTTTTATTCCTCAACTAACTGCAAATAAAAACCAGGCCTGTAATATTAGTGTGTCTCGGCATGTCCTTATCTGGATACACTTTTAAACCTTGCAACACATTTTCTTTTCTTTTTGTTGTTGTTGCAGTTTACCAGTTTGCATCTACTTGAATTCACTCTGAACCCTATAGTTTGGGGGAAAAGCCAAGAGTTATTGAATGATTAACACTCTGCTGTAGGCGTGTTAAATGCTTGGGGACAAAGAGGGTAGCTATGTGGGATCTCTGGAGAGGTCGTCTAATGTGTTTTGTGTCATTTTGCAAATAAGAACATTTGGAACAGGAGTCAAAAACCAGTTCACCATAACAGAAAGGAAAATGTCTGAAGCCAGAATCTGCACCTGCTGCTTTGCCCCACCCTCGCAGAGTCACAGGAAGTACCACTAGCAGTTATTGGTCAAGTCAACACATTGTGCCTTCTCGAACACACAGGGTGTGGTAAAGGATTGTGGAGTTCATTGTGACTGAAATATTTCAAAGAAAAATCTTTGTTTGCACTGCAGATAAGCATACATGTCCTTTAGTCTGTTCGGCTTGTCAGATGTCCGCAGTAAAACTTTGTTTAGTATTTGTAGACATTTCTCTTTTGTCAGGTAGAGTACAGTTTATATGAGACATTAATGTCAAGCCAGATAACAAGGTGCCCTGTAGTGTTTTTTTTTTTTTTTTTTACAAATGTCTTGAACAGAAGCTTACAGGTATTTGCATTTCTTGGTTTGTGCATATAGCTATTTTCTTCAACTGACCAAAGTTGGCTGGGAGTTTTGTATAGTGCTAGAGTTTGATGTTCCACTCCACTAATATTAGCTAGTCTCTGGGTGAAGGGGTACAAAGTATCTGCAAAATACATCACTTTCAGCATGCAAAGCTAATTATTATTAAATCCAAGTTACACCCAAACGCTTGCCTTACGTGTAGATGAACTACAAGATAACTCTATTATGTCTCATCATCAAAATGAACAACTACATTGTCCGGGTGCTGTACTGTGCTCTTGCGGTTGAGTTCATCTTTCTTCGTTCTGTCAACATAAATTTATCAACAATGTACAAAAAATCTATCTTTAATTATGGAGAGTAAGACTTGCGATTCTGATGTGAAATAATCTTTTCACCCCCCCCTTTTTCTTTACACGTGCTGGAAAGTTGAAATCCTCTGCTCCTCCTATCTGTGTTTCATGTGATTAGTGAAAAACAAAAGCGGCATACTCCACACGTCCGAACTGTGGCCTCTGTAGCCGACCCATCCATAGTGTTATGCTTTCCATTTCCTATCTGAGATGGGT